>NC_089850.1:4632712-4870212 GCF_036373705.1 Amia ocellicauda
AAAAAAGGCCATTTACATTGCTCAGAATGTGTTTAGTATTCAGAATACTAGAAGAATACCCCATCTTTAAAATTCAGAACATTTAGTGCTGGAAGATTCTGTTTCATATTCTGAATATGCTGTTTACATGGCGGTATATAATTTGGAAATATTAAGCATTCTGAATATTAGTGGGATATTAGTGGCCATGTAAACACACTTTATTTTGTATTTCTTCATGACACATTTCTATAACATTAGCCATCTATGTTGGTACAGTAACTAGCAATCTCTCAGAGGGAGTGGAAGTAATTCAAATTAAAAGAAACGTAGTCCTTACGTTGTTAAGCGCACCCTTTTAAAACGCTAATCTCAATGATTGGTTTCTCAGCAACTGTGATGCATCCTTAAGCAGGCACATGTACGCTATGACATGCAGAAACAGTTATAAAGATGCAGTTTACGGTTAGAGGATGAATATAGATAAGAAAGCATGGCAAAACTCACCACTTGCTGGAAAACCCTGCAGCGTGATTTAGAACATACATGCCAAGGTGTTAAGAACTTATCAAATGAGTAAAATAGAAAACAACAACATACCTAAAGGCAATGCTTCTGAGATTTTTCATACACTTTAGCCACCCTTTTGAATTTTATAATTTGGAAAGACAACGGAGTAGTTTAGCTCTCACTTGGCTGTGTATCGAGTCAGGCAGTTTGTAGTTGTAGCTGCCAACCATAACTAATAACAATAACAATAATAATACTGACATAGATATCCATGGATTTGATACAGGATACTTCCTATCTAGATGCCAGAAATATTCTATGATCTATTGTATTCCATGTTACAAAAAAAAAAAAAAAAAAAAAAAAAATTATCCATGTGGAGAACAGAAGACAAAGGAAAAGCTTCCCTATCAGATTCTTATTATGAAAAAAAAATCCCAATTTCCACGATAGAAATCCTGCTCTGTGAAACTGCATATGTCATTATGAGTAAGACCATATCTGGGTGAAAAACATGTAACTGTAATTTTAATTTTATTTACCGTGTCTGCATTCCATAAAAAAAAATGTTATAATTTGGGGGCAAAACAATTAATTAATCATTGGAATGTTTCCACAGGGTAAAAGGGTCATTTTAAAATTTTGTTGAAATGGAAAGCAAATGTACAAAAACTACGACTGTTAATTGAGAGATACATAGATTCATAGAACTGCACATATCTACAGTTAACCACGTTTTTTCAGTTGGTGTGTCCTCAAGTGAATGCACGCCATTCTGCATCTAATGTGCATTTCTGGCTCAGTATATGTGATTAATTAGTGTTTAAAAATTTACAAATGTGGTTAGGCTCCGGCTCAGTGTGTGACCCTTTACTGGGTGAAAATGAATGTAGGGATAAATAAATACATTGTCCAGATCCAGTTTTCTCTTCCAATTCATGTCTCTTTGGGTAATATGTTGCAAGGAATTTCACTTATTTTTGCACACCATAATACATGTGGATTAACATATTACATGATTAGTCAGACCAATGTAGGTCACACAAGATCAGGAACACTAATTTGAGCATAGGCCTCTGCACAACATTATTCCACTAAAAAATAAATGACCAAACAGCTATTCTCAAATAACCTCATAGTGCATTCACCAGTTCCTAGGGGTTAAGTTACAGCTCTAGAGTTTCCCAACGACAATCCCAAACAAAAATAGAAATTCATGTTTGGAAAAGTTATCATCAGGGCAGGATACATTTGAGCAAAGGTGTCCAATATGTGTCCAGTATGTTCTACATTTCTGCTTGTTGGAGCATAATGATTTAATGATGAGCTATGCTGGGCTCGATAAGTATTTTAAAGGGATGTTTCAAATTTGTAATACAAAAGAATGTAATTACTTAAAGTGATAGTTTAGGTCAAATGTGATTTGTGAATGTATTTACTATCAGATAACTTTCTCTTTCTGCTAACTATGGAACTGCAGACTCTAACACTGATGTAATAGTTTAATAAAATAAAATAATAATAATAATAATAATAATAATTAATTGGGACACTGTAAGTAACGGACACCTGACATTAAAAAAAAAAAGACATGACCTTAGTGTTTAGTATGGCTGGTAACATCAGGCTGTAGTAAAGCACACAGTTCCTGTATATAGTGCTTATCTAAATAGAACAATAAAACAATAAAAAAATGATGAATGAAGAAATAAACACATGTTGAAATAGATGTATATATATATATATATATATATATATATATATATATTGTAAAGGGCTAGACAGGCCTGGTACCATGAGTAGGTGGACACAATGTCACACCCACAAAACAAATGCAACTATTATTATTATTATTATTATTATTATTATTATTATTATTATTATTATTATTATTATTATTATTGTTGTTGTTGTTATTATTATTATTATTATTACTTATTTCTTAGCAGACGCCCTTATCTAGGGTGACTTACAAAATATAAGAGCAATACAAAGTGAAATAATACAGTACAGTTCAAAGCATAATGCAACTACAAATTCCAATTTACACAAGTGTATAGGAAAATATCCAGTAAACAAAATATAAGTCCTATATCCTAGCTGCAAACAAGATGTGAAGTCAAAGTTAAGAGCTAAGGGAAAGGGGGCATAGCGGAAATCAAAATAAACAATACAAGTACTAGCAATGCAAAAGCAAGAAGTATGACAAAACGTTATATAAGAGCAATTTTCCAGGAGAGCTGAGCCACACAGGGGAATAGGGAATAAACAACTAAATTACAGGTACAGTCTGAAAAGATGTGTCTTGAGTAATCGCCGGAAGGAGGTCAGGGATTCTGCTGTCTTGACTTCAATGAGAAGGTTGATCCACCACTTAGGGGCCAGGGATAAAAAGGAGTGGGCTTTGGGGGAAGGGGAGTGGAGAGGAGGCAGGGTTAGTCTTCTGGCACAGGAAGACCGGTAGGTAGATGCATTTTTCTTCTTTTCAGTTAAATTGAAAGTTAGGCAACAAGACTTATAATAGTATACAATTATTATACGTATAATATGACAGGAAACTTGATTGTTTTTGTAATAGCTCTCATAGAATTGACAGTGGTGCACACAGCTGGTTTTGCTAGAAATGAAAAGCAAGAAAACTGAGTGATGTACCATCAAGCTGCCTACCTGTCTCAAAATAATTTGTCTTCTTAATATGTGTGAAAAAACATATAATTTAAAACCATTTTTTTACATGTTAAATACATAAACTTCAAGTCATTTCCCTCAACAAAGATCATTCCTCTATGACATCTGGCCCACAACCCATCCCTCTCCTGTCCCCAAGGGTGTTAAAATAACTCATTAGGAACATGTGGCCTGAGGGCATTTCATAATCACAGCTCCCACGTAGAGCCATTTTAATACAACACTGGCCTTTCAATACAAACAGTTGCTGTCTGCATCTATTTCTGTAAGAAAGTGGGCAAGATTCCTGTTTCTTTCTTTTTCCTCTTGATTTTCCCAGGCAGCAGCCCGCTATGGGTCAGTGCAGGAATGTGGACAATGTGCTCTCCAACCCAGCTGCTTCCTCTTCTGTCATACAACATCATTAAGCATGAATCCTATCTTTTATTCTCATAATTGCTTTTTAGATTTCCATTAGGACATATTGTCCAGATAATGAAGTTATATTTCCAAATCTTGTTACTAGCTTAATGTTAAATAATAATTATATTAATAATGATCATACTAATCATATTTGTGTTGTTGTTGTTGTTTTGATTTCTATTATTGTTATTTTATTTTTTAGCATACACCTTTATCTGGGGCAATTTACAGATTACACAAGCAATACAAAAGTGCAGCAATACAAAATGTAATCCACAATAGAAAATGCAAATTAAACATAAATACAAAGTAAAATTTTAGAAATACAAAAGTGCAGAAGTACTGTGAATACAAAATATCACAGTATACAGCCTAGATCAAAGAGGTGACAGACATCATGCAGTGAATTCCTAGAAAAAGGAGGAAGCAGAGGAGGACAGTAAACAACAAGAGGTGAGATCTAACAATGTATAAGTAAGCAGGAGCATAATGAAGCATGAAGTGCAAAATTACAGGAGTGCTGGAGAGCTCAGGAGAATAAGTTGCTATATTACTACAGTCTGAACAGATGTGTCTTGAGTAATGGAAGGTGTTAAAGGATGCTACTGTCCTGACCTCAGTGGGAAGGTCATTCCACCACTTAAGGGAAATGATTGAAAAGGAGTGGCTCTGGATGAAGGAGAGTGGAGAGGAGGCAAAGTTAGTCTTCTGGTGTAGGAAGAAGAGGTCTGGAAGGAGTGTATGAAGAGATGAGGGTGTGAAGGTAGCTCGGTGCAGTCTGGTCATATATTTGCCATGGCTGAGACAATTGTTTGCATATGACCCCAGTCTAGTTGATATTTGTAACTCACGTTGAACAAATATGACCACAACTGCATTCTTAGCCTATCAGTGATGAATGGGTTTTCAGATTTTTTTTCTTCATGGGTCATAAAGTCACAAAATTTTCCTCAAAGATATAAAATGCCATCATAACAGTAGGGCCATTGATATTTGTGTCATTACATGCCATATTGATATTAAATAAATGAAACTGCCATTTTACAAAAAGAAACATGATTCAGAGTCTTTGAGACAGTGGCCATGTAGGTTTCCAAATAAAATAAAATACAAGAGAAAATATGAAATTTCAAATAAATATAATGGTAATTCTTGAGACGATAAATCACGTGTGAATTATGAGTAGTTTTCTAATATTCCATGTTTTTGCAGTCCTTTAGACAGTTCCTGTGGAATAATATTACATGTCATTTAAAAATACATGAATGCCAGAGGGTCTGAAGAGCTCAGATGTGAAGAGATTGAATATGTCAAAACTGTCTTGAATGCACAGCTATGGTTCCTTATCTGGAGGATTGAAATGTGACCTACATTTTGCATTTGATATTTGTATAATTTACATTGGGATGTCTTGTTCTGGCTCACTGCTGCTCCCTTTATCTTCAGCCATACTGTTAACCTAAGCTCCATCTTTGTAAACTACTGTCTGGCAATTCCTTTGCAAAGGGCACTATATTAAATAAAGATTGAACAAGTGAACAATCTGAAGAAAAGCACACCAGCCTGGAAATAACCCCCCCTGATTTCAAGAAATCCAGAGAGAGAGATGTATTTCCAACCAAAAGGTTTTTATCACAAGCAGCTGCTTGGAAGAGGTTCAAGAGGCAATCTCAAGACAAGTCTTAGAAAAGTTAGAAACAGTTACAAAAAGATAACAGTGCCCACATGTCTGTCCCATGATGAGTGGAAATTTGGTTTCTGCCTGACAGCTCATTAGGAAAACCCATATATAGCTAAATCGATGAAAAATAAGGCATAAGTAATGTTTAATATGAGGGGGGGCTTGTTGGATATATCAAGCCCTAATTGCTGGAGAAAACTGGTTCTTATCAGACCCTATTCTTCTAGGTATGAGGGTTGAACGATAGTACAGTACCATAGCACAGTAAGACCAGGAGACAGTGACCTTGTTTACACACACACAGGGAAAGAAATGCAGTTATTCACCCCCATATACAGTTCCCATGGCAAACACCAATTCTTCATCTCCTTGCCACTGTGCCAGATGAATTATTTCAGTTTCAGTGCTAGGTGCCCTAAAGTCCTACAATCAATACATAAACCCATTCATATTTAATAAATAAGGTCTTCCTGGATTCCAGGAAATACAATAAAAACGTGATTTACCTGGCTCAATATATTTTTCCTATGTGAGCCTTAGCTCTGCTTTATGGGCATATGATGCGCCCCAGGGATCTGAATTGCAGTTATCCTATGAATAGCAGTACCCTATTAGGCATAGGATTACTGTAAAGGAATTTACTAAAAGATTGGTATCTGAGATTTATTTTCACCTACTCACAACTTTGTATAATCGTACAGAGAATTCATTCTGACTACTCTCTGGGAAAGTGCTTTAATAAGGCTTTAAACAGTCATATTGATTGGGAGCTAGTCTGGGATAATATATCTGGAGCTTCTAAAAATTCAAACAACCAACTGATTCATTTCATAATTTATTATAGACAATACTTGATCCTCCATAACATGTGGGAACTACCTGTAATCCATATTGTGATTTATGTTCCTTAGGTGTTCATAGCACATAGCTGTAGACATTGGGAGAAAAAAATAACTAACTACCGAGGACAATTTATGATGCTATCACTAACAACTGATAAAAATAAACAAGCAAACAGTAAAAGCAGTTGAATCCCATGGTGGACTTTTTGTTTGATGAATTTGGGTATATCATAGAGTAAAAACAAAAATAGAAAAAAGCAGCTTTCAAAATGTACTGAATCAAAGTTCGAAGTGAAAATGAACTCTGTACCATAGATGCATGCTGCTTTTTTCCACTTGAGCACTTTTGAGCAATTTATGACTTTATTCCACAACATTTTTTGTTTCTTTGTCAAAGCACTGTGTGGACAGGATCTCTCTTTTCTATGCCACGGTGTCTAAATTGTATGTTTGTACACAGACTGTATTGATGCTTTTCTATTTGGACTGGAATGCATGTTGGGGTGCCTGCTAAATATTTCAATAGCATTTTGTTTAATCTCTGTGATGGGCAGGTGTGAGCAATCCTGTCTCTATATGTATATCAGGAGAAATGACAGAGATCTATTTCTAGTCTTTCAGAACAGCTCTTTAGCCCACTGAGACTGGCTGCTACAAACCTGTGACAATTGTTCTAACACCTCAGTTAGACTTTTTTATGTTCTGTATTTTGATTGTTACAATTTAAATTACACCTCAAAGAGGTTTATGTTTCTTGAATGGGGTTCAACATTTTACATATTGAACAAATGTGGTTGCACCTGCCTTCATGTTCTAATGTATACTGATAATAAAACTAAACTATGCCACACATATGCACAAATATTCAAAGTTTTAGTATTTTATTTTTTTAATTACAATTAAATCAGGCAGTTTATCAGTGTATATTATAGTAAATCACATTTAGGCATATTTCCAAACTCCTGTGTCCTGACTAGCTAATGTTGTTTCTAATCTACAGTACAGTGGGAGATACAAAAATAAACACAACCCTCATTCTCTGAAAGAGAAAAGCAATCATCACTATGAGAAATATGCTTGTGGGAGGGCCTAAAGGCTTTTTTGTGGGGGTGATGTGGAGGTACGGCTCATTGTCCTGCTTCTTCACCAAACCTGACTGAAGTAACATCCTCTTTTTCTTCACAAGCCATATGACTCCCTGAAGTGACCTCGCAATATGATAATTGCTTTCAGGGGTGTATTTGCAATCTAACAATCTCTTTCAATTTTGAAAAGCAATCTTCAATATGGGAGCAAGGCACTCAAGCTGTTGCAAGTGAGGAATTATGGCACCCTGGTACATTTGACCCAGTGTGCACCCAGCAGAGAAGTACGAACCACACAGTACCATAGCTAACACACTATAATATGCTCAGAATTATAAATAACAAAGAATCTCACATAATATGAAATGGGAATAATGTAGTAAAGCATTGGCACAGTAACAGGAAGTCACTGTAGGGGATCACTGATTCTTAATTGTCAGGGTCTGAAGACTACAGAAGACCTGGTGTTGATGGGCGAGGCAGAAGGGTTCAGGATATTGAGCCTGAAGAACCACATAAAGGTCTGTGGCATAGCCCAGCCATGTACATGGCAAAGTATGTAGACCCTGTGTTCTCAGTCTCAAGCCAAGGGAAGAGCATGTTTGCAGGTTGAGCATGTTGAATCTGCTGAGGAGAGCGGGAACTGCAGAGCACAGCTGGTGTGAACTGTATTGAGCAGAAGTCCTGGTGTAGAAGTCCTGGGTGTAGAATTGCCAGTGTGTCTGTTGTTAAACACATCGTAATCCACAGGCTTTACACTGTTTACTGTTGATCATGAATATACCATGATGCCAGTCTTAGGGAAGGGGTGGTTGGTGCCTAAGCATAGGTTTTAAACACACTCATGCATGTGTTACGGATCTAGTAATGGCAAGACATGTTGCCAGATTACTGAAAAATTAAGAAACCGAGATGTTAACCTTTCTTTTTCCGAGTTGGATTCTTTACTGTTTGAAAAGAAGGTTCTAACTCCCAAGTCCTGATATTCAAATTTTGCGCAATTTCCGCACAAAATGTGTGCCTCGCAAAAAAAATCAATTTGCACAAAAAAAAGAGAGATTTTCTAATATGGTGCAAAGTCTTGCATGGCATTGGAATATAGCATTTTTTTTTACTGTCTCGCAAATCTGTTTGTGCCTCACAAACCCAGCTGCGCCACCCCACAGTGCACTGTTATTCTCACTGTTTGAGCACAGCTTTGCTCAGTTATTGGATGTGTGCGCCCTGCAAATGTCACGCAAACATTTGTATATTCAGTCAAATTAGAGCTATCAGGCAATTCAAATTCAAATCTGCGAATATATATTGAATATTTAATGACAGCCCAGAATACATTTGCATCTCATGTTTCCAATTACTGAGTCATTACCATATGTTAATAGAGTCACAGCATTAAAGGTACAGGACTCTGCAAGTGGATGAATGAAGACAGTGTGCTGGACAGAGGCGAGTGCCATGTTTCAGCACTCGTTTGTTACATTTTAAACGTTCTGAAATCTGTACAGATTCGTATATACAGTGAGGGAAAAAAGTATTTGATCCCCTGCTGATTTTGTACGTTTGCCCACTGACAAAGAAATGATCAGTCTATAATTTTAATGGTAGGTGTATTTTAACAGTGAGAGACAGAATAACAACAAAAAAATCCAGAAAAACGCGTTTCAAAAAAGTTATAAATTGAGTTGCATGTTAATAAGGGAAATAAGTAATCTCTTGCATATCACCTTGTAGATTAATGTTCATCCATATGAAGCATTTCCTTTCCTTTGTGAAGCAAATTATGATTGCTAATTAAATATTGTTCTACTGTACATGGAAAACAACTATATTTTGATGTATATTTTCCATTTTTATTTAAAATCAGCTGCTCTCATTCATTGTGCTTTACAATGAGAAAATAAAGATTGTGGTGGCTTAACACAAATGTGTCTCAAATTCAATTCCCAAATTTAGGAATAATACCTTCTCCACGTCTCCAAGCCCCTCTGTGTCCAGGAGAACCAGTGTCTCATTGGGTTTGATGGGATGAGGAACACACCACATCCAGATGCCTTTAGTTTCAGACTGGATAGTGGATCCCAAAGAAAACCCTGAGATTGAAATTACAAATAGGATCATTCAGACATAAGATTTATATACTGATGTCCTGAAAAACAAGCTTTGGAAAAATGCTCCATACAGTTAATTATTTCCATTTCATTTGGTTTCCTCCCAGTTTGGAATTAGCAATGTGTGTTAATTTAATTCACTTCTACTGGAGAGGAAACAGACTATAGCACACAGGCATTCTCAGACTGCCACACACTTTTTGTCACTGTGCTAGTTCAAAATGCTAACAGTAGAACTGTAAGAGAAAGTAGTGTAGCTCTTAATGATGCACTGCAGGGTTGTAAAAAAAATAAGACTGACTTTGAGCCCAGGCAAAAATAAAATGTGGCACCTAATCTATATAAGGGTTTGTCACTGGGACTATAAACCCTATAAACTATATATTAAAAATTTATGTTGAAAGTCTGGCTGTTTCAATACCTGATTTGTGTCCAGCCAGCTGGTTCATGAGGAAGGACTTCCCAGTGCGATACCGGCCCACCACTGCCACCACCACCACAGGCTGTGAGATGCTTCTCAGAATTTCTAAAGCTTCTGGATTGCATTGCAAAATGTTGTCAACAGTGTTTGCTATCAGACAGATGGGTTTCTTCATCTCCATAGACTGCATAGCTGAAACATACATCAATATAACATAAATCCACAAATAAGCATTTATTTATATATATATACACACCGATCAGCCATAACATTATGACCACTGACAGGTGAAGTGAATAACACTGATAATCTCGTTATCATGGCACCTGTCAGTGGTTGGGATATATTAGGTAGCAAGTGAACATTTTGTTCTCAAAGTTGATGTGTTAGAAGCAGGAAAAATGGCCAAATTGTGTTGGCTAGACGACTGGGTCAGAGCATCTCCAAACTGCAGCTCTTGTGGGGTGTTCCCGGTCTGCAGTGGTCAGTACCTATCAAAAGTGGTCCAAGGAAGGAAAAGCGGTGAACCGCTTATTTTGTATTGGTCCTTTCCTAGTCAAGCAAATGTTGCTGTAGCTCTTTGTGTCTCTCCTCTGCTGCCATTCTCTCCTGCTCCATGGTTTCCAGGTTGACTCTCTCCACTAGATAACACATTTACATTTACAAAATTGACACTAACTTTTCTCATACAAATGTATTTAATTTTTTTTTAATGTAGTCTTGTTTACATAATACCTCACACAAAAAGGGTGATGTCAGCATTCAAGATTGAGCTGCCCACATTTTCTTTCTCTGTCCAGATGTCTGGAAGTACTACAAAACAGAGCTGTTCTTTTGTACCAATGCTAATAAATAAATAATTTTATACACCCATTTGAATTAGTTACATTTAGTTACATTTTTAATTAGACATCATATATAGTTATACCTTAACTCTCATTCCACTTGCCCAGCGATGGCCTGGCATCCCACCCTGGGAGTATTCCTGCCTTGCGCCATATCCTTGCCAGGATTGGCCCCAACTTCCCCGCGACCCTCACCAGGATAAGCGGTTTCGAAAGTGGATGGATGGATGGATCTCATTCCACTTCATTCAAAGCTTGATCTATACATATATGTCACTTTGTGTGGGCCTGATATATAACTTCTCTGCAAACACCACCTGTAGCAAATGGTGGCTAGGAGTGCAATTGATCTTGCTGTCAGACCCTCTGAGAGATGAGTTATCTGTCATCCTTACAACCAGAGTGGAAGGGGGGGCACATTGTAAATCAGTTGACAGGTGAAGATCCACTGACCAATCAGCTAGTGGGTGCTGCCTTGAGATAAGAGCCACCTTTGAGAAGTGTATCATATAGTCTCTGAGCTCATTCCACAAAGGACCTCATCCAATCATTCACAGATGACAAAATGGTTAAATGACGGCACATGATATTCAAACTTCAAACTGCAACGCTCTGACAAAAAAAGGAAAACTTACATAAACCAAATTATGCAAATGATCTGACTGCTGTCATCCAACTTCATCAAGAAAATAGACTCAGATGATAATCAAGCAGTACCTTATTTGCAGTGATGGTACAAGAATTCTCTAAAATACTTTATAACTTTTATAATATAATACTTTTTCCTTTTCCTGCACAACACATCTTTCAACTGTTTATTTTATCCGACAATCCTACAATTTGAACCCATCGGAGAAAGATTTCTAGGATAAATGTAAGCAGATTTTCCAGACTTGTTCCCACTATGCAGACCACCTTCGACTGAAGCCTGGACTTACTGATATTGTTCCTGGATTGACTTCCCCACCTATCATTCTGATCTGAGACATTTCCAAATCTACCAACACTACAATATCATTCACATTTGTCTGCAATTTTGCATAGAGCTGCTGTAGTAGGACAAGGCAGGGCATTATGGATTCTTTTAAATTTTTTCAGCGAATTGATTTATATTCTGTCTCCAAAGAGTTCTGGTGATATAAAATTTTACAGTTCTAGGAATTAAGCATAATTCAGCTTTAAAGGAACAATATACACATGGCTGCATGTTTATGTCATTGAATCATAATATTAAAAATACACTGCTCAAAAAAAATAAGGGAACACGTAATCATCACAGTATAACACCAAGTCAATTAAACTTCAGGGATATCAATCTGTCCAGTTAGGAAGCCTAAGCGATTGTGAATCAATGTCACCTGTTTTGGTGCAAATGAAAGTGGCAACAGGTGCACTGGAGAGACAACAGTAAGACAACCCCCAAAAAGGGAATGGTTCCCATTCAGGTTGCACAGGTTGTCCAGCTCCTCCAGGATGGCACATCCATATGTACCATCGCAAGAAGGTTTGCTGTGTCTCCCAGTACAGTCTCAAGAGCATGGAGGAGATACCAAGAGATGGGCCGTTCCACAAGGAGAGCTGGACAGGGCTGTAGAAGGGCATCAACCCAGCAGCAGGACAGGTATCTGTACCCTTTGTGCGAGGAGGAACAGGAGGAGCACTGCCAGAGCCCTACAAAATGACCTCTAGCCAGCTACTGGTGTGCATGTTTCTGACCAAACTGTCAGAAACAGACTCCATGAGGGTGGCATGAGGGCCCGATGTCCACTAGTGGGACCTGTGCTCACAGCCCAGCACCGTGCAGCTCGATTGGCGTTCGCCAGAGAACACCAGAATCGGCAGGTCCGCCATTGGCGCCCCGTTCTCTTCACAGATGAGAGCAGGTTCACATTGAGCACATGTGACAGATGTGAAAGAGTCTGGAGACGCCGTGGTGAATGTTATGCTGCCTGCAACATCATCCAGTATGACCGGTTTGGCAGTGGGTCAGTGATGGTCTGGGGAGGCATATCCTTCGAGGGGCGCACAGACCTCCACGTGCTAGCCAACGGTACCCTGACTGCTGTTAGGTAACGGGATGAAATCCTCTGACCCATCGTCTGACCTTACGCTGGTGCAGTGGGCCCTGGGTTCCTCCTAGTGCAGGACAATGCCAGAGTGGCCAGAGTGTGTAGGCAGTTCTTGAATGATGAAGGCATTGATGCCATTGACTGGCCCTCACGTTCCCCAGATCTGAATCCAAATGAAAACCTTTGGGACGTTATGTATCGGTGCATCCAACGCCACCAAGTAGTGCCACAGACTGTGCAGGAGCTCACTGATGCCCTGATCCAGGTCTGGGAGGAGATCCCCCAGGACACCATCCGCCGTCTCATCAGGAGCAAGTTGGAACAGCCTGTGATTTCAGTTCTTTATTTTGATTTTCAGTGTGAGTTTGAATCCAGCCCTCAATCGGTTGGTGATTTTGGTTTCCATTGACCTTTGTTACGTCATTTTGTTCTCAACGAATTGCACAGTGTACAGTAAAGATTTTGATCCTTAATATATTTCGTTCATTGAGATCCAATGTGTGATTTAAGTGTTCCCCTAATTTTTTTGAGCAGTGTATATGTACTTATTATTATTATTATTATTATTATTATTATTATTATTATTATTATTATTATTATTATTATTATTTTTATTTCTTGGCAGACGCCCTTATCCAGGGCGACTTACAACATATCTCTTCTTTAACAGTTTTACTTATGCTTTCTAACAGTAAAAATATTTGAGTTCTTATTTGTGGATGTTTTCTGTATTTACAATGTGTTACTTTAACCATGCATGAGGGCCTTTGTTTAGCCAACAAACCCATGCAATTGGATTCAAACATGTAACACCTAAGTGGTGTTAAGTGTTTATTGAGCCTTGGTCTCACTTGCAGTGGTTCCAATAATGACTGTTAATCTGTTGGACAGCCGTCATCGAGAAAAACTAAAGACTGTGCAGGAATAAGATACAATGCATAGGAACACTATTTAGAAAGTATGTTGTATTTCATAAATTAAGATTACACAATCAATCTCACACAATAAACAGTTTCAATTTGATTATATGTAATGGCTTTACAGCAGTTTTTCAAGTTTAATTATTTTATTTCAATTCAGAAATTAAACATGATGCAAAAATACTTGAATGAATGAAAGATATCCATCTCTGTTAGACAGACAGTCAGACAGTTTTAATTAATTGTCAATATATATGTAACAGAACATCTTCACTTCCGTTAGTAATGAAGCTCTCAACTCATTATCAGAAAGCTGCTCCAGTTTCTCTATGTTCCTTAGTTCAGTAGGCTGGTCAAAAACAAAGCATTTTCATCTTGGGAAGTATTTCCTGATACAATCAGATTGTTAAATATAAACAGACTTAAGCTTGTAGTGAACCCTTCCTACAGCTTAATCTAATATGCCATCTGTGATCAAAAATAGGAACAGAAGTATAAAGAGGGACCATAAACAAAGAGTGATGCAGGTATTCTTTGATCTTTTTTAACCTGCTTTTGAAATGGAAAACACTGTCTACAAGCTCAGCTCAACTTTTAAACCACTCCTATTGTTCATGCTCTGCTCCAGTTTGTCATCTGTAGCTTTTGAAAGACCGATAATAATTATAAAATATATTCAACATCAGGAATCATCTCTTGAGAAGACTCCTGAGTGGCTCATCCAGCAAAACCCCTTCCTGGAAGCAGTATGTGTCCTTTGGCCTAGACCAAGCTAGTCTTGATTCAAGGCTATGCTATTGCTGTGTTTTGGTGGAAAAAGTGGTCTAGTGTCAGTAAAAATAAACTGAGTAAGTTTCCATTCACTGCACACCACTGACTCCCTGTGGCTCCCCCTGCATCCATAGGTTAAGTCTGTTCAAAGTTCAAGCTGCAGCACATACTTCAACTTATTAACAATTTGGACTATGGGCATTCTACACTTACAGTGTGAAAACAGCAGATGGCCTTGATACATTCATTCTGAATGATGTGTACTTAGTCTCATCCCTCCTGAAAAACTGCAAAAAGGTACTAAGACTGACATGACTAATTAGCAATGATATAATGGGGGAAAAAAGGCAAAAAATATAATACAAATTAAATGTTAAAAAAAAAATGTTATGGACAAGGAATTCGAACGCTACCTATGATGGCAGCTCGATGCATTCTTTGCTTCTCATGTTGCAATGAATATACAGGACATAGCTGTATATGTAGAAATCTCAGGAGGATGATAAATGCCAAGTCCAAACTGCCATAGCCAATTTACAAGGATCAAAATATTAAATCTTATTACCAGACTGATCCATTAAGTCCACCTCGTCTGAACGGAATATAAGGGAGATTAGTTAAAATTATCAAAGCAGGGGACCCTCAAATAGCATTGAAAGTGGGTTAGAGCCCTCCCATTTGATCCATTGGGAGACTTTTATGTCTATCTGTGTAGTCTCATTACATTTTATTTTGTACGTACAGATGTTTGCCTGAAACAAATGCTAAGATTAAATTACCCAGGGACCTGTTAGGCTTGAGTTTGCATGCAAGTTGCAGTCAGTCATAACATGAAGTTATGGTAAGGCTGAATTACAACACCAGAGGTACAAAAAAAGTACTTTTTGTCCAAATGGGCTTGCTGTGTTTTTTAGGGACTGGATTGCTATTAATATATATTATGTTGTAATTTAGCCTTACCAATTTAAATTATTCACACTTGTGCAAACCTGTTTTCCATGTTTCTGGAGAGTTCTCCAGACAGATTAATCAGATATAACTGGTCCAACTTTACAAAAGAAGAAAATAATGCCATAATACAACTAGAAAATAAAGCTGTCATATTTGGAAAACTGTCTACAGCCTTAACAAACAAAGAAAATAAAGACAAGTGGTAGATTATCATGGATGAAGTCAATGCTATAGGAGTGAACATGCAAACAGCGGCAGAAGTTAAAAATAAATTGGTAGATTTAGCCAGCAGAACAAAAATGAAAGAAGCGATATGAAGAAGGGAGATGAAAAAAATAGGTGGTGGAGGAAAACCAAAGGATCTCAATGAAGAGGAAAAGATGGTGATGAACATAATTTGGGGAAGTAGCGATGTTTGTCATTGAGGGCGGAATGGACCTGAGCCAAATGGAGAAACTCAGAAGTGTTGCATCTCTTACTACACCTGACGAAGAGTAAGTAAACATTTTGTTATCCATATAAATTAACATTAATAAACAATAATATGATCCAACTGTTAATTAAACACATTATTATTATTATTATTATTATTATTATTATTATTATTATTATTATTATTATTATTATACACCATATAAGCACAGGGTGCAGTCTCACACCCTATGTTCATCGCACAGCAGGCTAACCAGACTGGATAGCCACTGCTGGATAATTCAATTCATAATAATGGAATTATATTCACAGCAGGGCAACAAGAGCCAACTCGAGGGCCTTCCACTGGACACAGCAGCAGTGGCCCCCAGCACAGCTAGCATAGCTAGGACGGGCCACAAAACTGCTGGCAAAGGAACTATATGCATAGTGGAGCACAACGTGCCTTCACTAACAACAAGAGCAGTCATCCCTGCTCAACTTAATAAGGAGCGGACAAGCTCAACTGTATATTCCAATTAACTATATACACTGAGGGGTGCAGGAGCCAGCTCATGCACCACACGCAGGATTACACACTGCCGACCAGCAACTAGTGGCAACAGACATGCTACTGATGTCAATAATAAATTAACTATATACACAGCGGGGCATAACAGTAAACTCAAAAGCCTCCTGCTGAACACAGCAGCAGTGGCCCTCAGCACAGTTAGCATAGCTAGGGCGGGCCACAGACCTGTTGACAAAGGAACTATGTACAATGACAGGGTACAGGTGTAAAAAACACATGCACTCCCGCCTACAGAATGAACTATGTACAAGTCACAGTCCGGTAGGAAGGGAAAACGGTTCTTCGTCGCTTCTCTCAAGCACGCTCTGCAGGGGCAGACAGGGATAGAAAAGCCAGGAGCCAGTGCCTGATAGGCTACTGAGGCTCAACTGAAGCCAACACCAGATTCCTAATAGAAGAAACCGGTCCTGTCACTTCCAGCTTGTAGAACGAACAAAGGTGTGCGCCAAGACCCAACTTGCAGGCGCACAGATGTCTGCCAGCGGGGCACCTTGAAAAACGGCCCAAGATGTGGCTAAACCTCGAGTCGAGTGGGCCACCAGGTATTCAGGCACAGGGGCTCCAGCCAACTCGTAGGCCATGGTAATGGTGTCCACAATCCAGTGCGAGAGGCGCTGCTTTGAAAGCGCCTGGCCCCGTGTCCGTGCTCTGTAGGACACAAACAATTGGTCCAAGCGCTGAATGTCCTTAGTGCGCTCCATATAGCACCTGAGAGGCCGCACTGGGCACAAGAGGTGTAGCCTACTCTTCTCCTCTGAAGAGAAGGCAGGAGGATGGTGAGCCATCAACTCAATAGGCCTGTTGATATGGAAAGGAGACGGCACTTTTGGGAGGAACGCAGGATTAGGCCGAAGCATGGAACCATCGCCCACAAAACAGACACACACAGGGTGAACGGACAGGGCGTGTAACTCGCTCATGCATTTTGCAGACGCGATTGCCAACAAAAACGCCATCTTCAGTGACGCTAATCTGAGGTCAACTGATTGCAAGGGCTCAAACAGGGCCTTGGAAAGCGCGTCTAGCACTACATCAAGGCGCCATGCAGGCAGAGAAGTAGCACTGGTAGGCCTCAGCCTGCATGCACCTTTCAGAAACTGCACCACCAATAAATGAGCCTGGAGGCTTACCATCAATCCTGACATGACATGAGGAGATGGCGGCCAAATAAACCTTGAGCATGGACAGGGACTTGCCCTGGTCCAACAGCTCCTGCAGAAATTGCAGAATGACACGTATATGGCAATTAACTGGGTCATGAGACTTCGCCTGACACCAAGTTTGAAAAGTCCGCCAGCAGTAGGAGTACTGCAACCTCGTAGAGGGAGGTCTCGTCGACTGAATAGTGGCCACTACCGCGTCTGACAGACCCTAAGCCATCAGGCGATCCCACTCAGGGGCCAGGCCCAGAGCTGGAGCAGGCTCGGGTTAGGATGGCAGTGTGCCCTGCACCTGAGACAGCAAGTCTGCCCACAGCGGAAGCTGCCGCCGAGGCTCTCCGTCCAAGAGGGAAACCAGGTCCACAAACCACAGTCTGCGGTGCCAACGAGGCGCTACCAGCAGAACTGTCGCTCGTTCCTGCCTGATCTTCTCCAGAACCACTGGAAGCAGAGGGAACGGTGGGAATGCATAGAGGAGACAGCGCGGCCACATGTGGGCTAGCGCGTCGATCCCCAGGGTCCCTGACTGGTCCTGGATGGAGAACCATAGTGGACAATGTGTGGAGTCCACCACACATACACGCCACTCCGAATCACTAGCGGGTGGAGGTGCCATTCCGACACCAGGGGGCCTCCCTGAAAGAGGAGGTCCGTTGCTGTGTTGGAGATGCCCAGGAGACGGGCTGCTCTGATGGAGAGCAGCTGAGGTTGCGTCCATAGAAGCAGATGATGCACTGGACCAGGGGTAGTCAATAGGCGGACTTCGGGCCAAATCCGGACCACCAGTCACTATTGACTGGACAGTGGGAATAATTTTAATTAACCTATTATCATAATTGTTTTTTGTTTCTGTTTTTTAATGTAATGTTGTTGAACTCAGTGCTTGTTATTGTGTGCAACCTAGTAGCAGCCCTTCCTGGTTATTAGCCAATACAATATTACGTATTAATATGGGATGTCCTATAGAGCTCATGTTCTCGTTAGTCAATTAGTTGATTGCTCGCAGATTCCCGGTTCAGGTGTCTCTATACATGTTCTGGACTGGGACAAGAGCGTCACTTTGTACTTTCAGGTATTCGGTTTGTTTTCCTGATTTCTATAAATAAGCAGCTAAACTGCAGATCATTTGTCGTGTGGACATATTTCAACCTCGCCTCCAAAATACAAAAGTGCATACACACGAACGGAGGGGTCAAGGTGCCATAGCTTGTATTCACCTAGAAACAGCTGATTTCCAATGAAGCTTCCATGGATCGGACTTGTTTGTCCAGCACATCCCACATATGCTCGAATGGATTGAGATCTGGGGAATTTGGAGGCCAAGTCAACACCTTGAACTCATGATTCATCAGACCAGGCCACCTTCTTCCATTGCTCCGTGGTCCAGTTCTGATGCTCACATGCCCATTATAGGCGTTTTCGGCAGTGGACAGGGGTCAGCATGGGCACCCTAACTGGTCTGCGGCTACGCAGCCCCATACTCAACAAACTGCGATGCACTGTGTGTTCTGACACCTTTCTATCAGAACCAGCATTAACTTTTTCAGCAATTTGAGCTACAGTAGCTCGTCTGTTGGATCAGACCACACAGGCTAGCTTCCGCTCCCCACGTGCATCAATGAGCCTTGACCGCCCATGACCCTGTTGCCGGTTCACTGCTTTTCCTTCCTTGGACCACTTTTGATAGGTACTGACCACTGCAGACCGTGAACACCCCACAAGAGCTGCAGTTTTGGAGATGCTCTGACCCAGTCGTCTAGCCATCACAATTTGGCCCTTGTCAAAGTCGCTCATATCCTTACGCTTACGCTCATTTTTCCTGCTTCTAACACATCAACTTTGGGGACAAAATGTTCACTTGCTGCCTAATATATCCCACCCACTGACAGGTGCCATGATAACGAGATTATCAGTGTTATTCACTTCACCTGTCAGTGGTCATAATGTTATGGCTGATCAGTGTATATTTGAGTCCAAATCTGCCTGATTTCATGGAGATTTTGAGCTATGTTTTTCGACTTCGAAATGAATCAGAATCGCGCATTTCAGGTCTCCAATTGTCAAAATCTTCAGGGGGAGGACCCCCAGACCCCCCACCATCAATTACTCAATTGTCTTTTCCTTCATTTTGGTAAAGACTTGAATCTAATAAGACACGAAATCCTTGAAAGTTTCTATTATGTTTATCCTTATGTATACAATAATCTTTAACAAATTAAAATTAAAAGTGGTCTGAAACCATTTTAATACTAATATTTACATTTATTGAAATGTTTTATTTTTGTACTTCGTCAAATGAATGTACTAAATATAAGCAATGGGGTATATTACTAACGCACAGAATTCTATGTGTGTGTTGGTTAGGGTCATTTTAAGGTGACATTGGCTATACCTTGACCAAGAAATTTGGACCCTGACACAAAATAATTGACTACACCTGCACTAGACGATATAGTGTGTGCGACTGGAGACCTCCCTGCCTGTTGATGTAGGCAACCACCGCTGTGTTGTCTGTCTGCACTAGAACATGAATGCCCAAAAGGGCAAGCATGAAGTGACAGAGACCAAGGAGCACAGCTCGTAATTCCAGGGTGTTGATATGGAAGGCCCTGACAGGCGCCGTCCAACTGCCCCGGATTCCCTATCCATTGCAGATAGCTCCCCAACCCTGCTTGGAGGCATCTGTTGTCAAAGGCACTCGGTGGCAAATTGGCCCCAAGGGCACACCGAGGGTTAAATTCAAAGGGCTCCGCCACCAACGTAGCATCTTCCAGCACGTCTGAGTGACGTCACTCAATGTGCACTGTTGTGGCGAAGATGCATCCCATGGAACCCGAACCACCACTGCAGAGGACTTAGATAAAGAAGGCATGAGGGGGAGGGTTTGGGACGCAGATGCTAGAAGGCCCAGCATCCTCTGGCAAAGGGACACCCTGATGTGGGCTCTCAACCGGAAAAGGGAAAGACGCGTTTATGGAGGCAACTCTCTCTGGCACCAGCGTGGACAGCATGGCGATGGAATCGAGGCGCAGTCTGAGGGAATGCGCCTGCTGAGTTGGCACAAGACAGCTCTTCTCTCTATTGACCCGAAGGTCCAATTCAGAGAAGCGGTCGAGGATCAGCCTGCTCAATCTGCTCCCTGGAGTTCAAACAGAACAGCCAGTCGTCTATATAATTGAGGACAACGCAAGGGGGGCAACACTGCGTCCATGCACGTGGAGAAAGTGCTAGGAGCTAGAGACAGGCCGAATGGGAGAACAGCAAACTCGTACCCTCGGCCTTCGAAAGCGAAGCGGAGAAACTTCCTATGGGCCTTGCACAATGGGGATGTGAAAGTAGGCATCTGGATCGAAAAAAATGGGAACACTACAACTGAGTTGTGCATTTTCTGTTGTGGCAACAATACAAGAGGTCCCGAGGAGTAACACCAAACACCGCCAAAGTGCGCCGAACAAAGCACTGTACACTGCAAGCACTGTGCGGGCCATACAGGCCTAGTCGCACCACGTGTGCTGGCGCACTTGGCGCCGTGCTGTTCAGAATCCGGAGGGCGAATGTGCGCTGAGAACTCCTACCCCTTGGGCAGTGCTTCTATCTCAAAAGATAACTCAAATCATTACTAGACTCTGAGTTGCCAGAATAATCTTTATGTTGTCTATAAACATGACTTTTGAATGCATTGCACTTTGAGAACCTTTACCTGCAAACTGACAAACCACAAGAAAATGTTGCATGTGATTCACTTTTGTGAAAGCTATAGTGATCTACACTAGGTCTGAAAGTATGCTTTACATAATTTACATCTAAGCATTTTCAATTGTGTATGCTAGGCTTGTTCTATTGCTCAAAAAATGTTTGCAAAATGTGAGCAGGGCATTAGTCTCCCTGGTTGTAACAGGGCAAACCAGAAACTTAAAAAATACATCTATTGTTAATGAAAAATTGTATTATATATTCACATAAAAAAGCAATGCTGGAAATTTTTTTCTAAAGAAAATGTGTTTTACAAAGTATATTTGTTTTCTTGTTAATATATAGCCTACATAACATAAAAATGTAAACAGGGATGGTTATTTATTCGATTTTGTTTTATGAAATATAGGGACAAAAAACAAGGCCCTAAATGAGACGAGGGTTCCCCTTGCAAAGAAACTGTGGTCAACCCAAAAAACCCAGGGAATTTCCGAGCAGAATTTTCACTTTCACTTGGAGAATCCCTGCTTACAGTTTACAAACTAAAAGTGGAACTTGAGGCACAATGACCAAAACCTGTAACTCATTCACCAGAACCATACACCAAACCTACAATTCTACTGGCACATTTTCTGCTTTCCACTCAGATTGCAATTCCGTAACACACGTTGCGCAAAACACAACACGGTTAAAAAAACTAAACTCAATTACCAGTTGATCACATTCATTCTTCACATGTGCAAACACTTTTTGTGTAAGAGTTCACTTTGTATAATCAGACCTTTAGTAAGGAAAACAAGGCCACAGGTGAGTACTGCTGCCTTTGCAGAACAAAATGGCAGAGAGATGTTGAGGTAGAGGTTGGAACATCATTGGTCAACGCACCATCATTGAGGTACCTGGTAGGGGAAATGTGACCAGATATGACCAAAATGAGTTCCTCCACCGCCATGGCACCCTGGGGCCAGACCACACTGCCCATCTCCTTCATTTTCTGAACACCATTTTTAACATAATCTTTTTCACCCAGAGCAGAGAGGTTCTCATTTTAACTATTAACAATTTTTTTTGCAATGGAGCATCTTTACCTTGACTGTTATGATTTTGTTTTTATGGTATTTTCACAGTTTCTTTATCTATTGTGTACCATTGATCTAACAAACAGCAGTATAATGTAGGCCTATTTCTATTACTTTGCATATGTACAATTTACTGTATGTTTGCTTACAGCATGCTGTTTGAAATGCATTGGGTCATGTGGAAATAAAAAAATAAAGTTTTATAATTTGTGTTCCTTTCTTGTTTGAGTACACACAAATATAATATAACAACACAATCTTAGTCTTTACACTGAAATAGGTTCTGATAGTAGTGTTTTAAATGTCACATCAATGTGATATTGGTCGTCACTAAGTTCTATTAATTTGATATTGTGTGTGCATCTCATTTGGATGCAGAGTTTCATTTTGAGCAGAGACCACATGATTTTGATTGCAGTGTTTTTTTCGGTGGGGTTTTGGGACATTTGCAAACTGTTTTGTGTTTTGAATACGGTTGTAGTTTCAGCAAATGTGTGTTGGGAAATTGGGAAAAACTGTAAAACTCTCCCTTAGTGTTGTTTAAAACATTTTTCCAGTCAGCTGGTTAATTAGGAACTGCCACCAGTATCACAGGCTATAAAATACTGTCCAGAATGTCTAAGGCTTCAGGATTGCATTTGAATATATTTTTCAGTATTCTCTATCAGACAGATGGGTTTTTTCACCTCCACAGACTATATAGTTGAAACATACAGTGATTGACACACATCCAAAATTAAATAATCATATTGTTGTGCTATAATAATGAAGATTTAACTCAATAAATGAAATCAATACTTTAACCCTTTGGTGGTTAGTTCTAAAAGGTCTGTTCATCACCAAAAAAAAGACACTGCAAATCAATTCAACTGTTTTTCCTTGCTTGGTTCATTATGAGTGCCTGACAAAATATGTTAATAGCAATTTTAGAAAACTCAGTCTATGCACGTATTTTCTCCTTCAGTCATCTCAGCAGTGCTTGTATTGTATTAATTATTTAATCCTACATGAGCAGCATGACATGAAATACAAGCATCCATTGTAATACAGTCTCTCAATAGTGTAAGTTCAATGATTTTAGTAGTCAGAATAATGTACAAAACAAACATCAGTTCTAAAAGCATTCATGCATTTAACCAAAGTATTTTAAATATTTGTCAACATTTTCCAATCATTGCTATAAGTCACATCTATTATAACCAATCTTATTTCACACTATTTTGCTTTGCTAATACAGTGTTAACCAAATGAAGACCTCATAATAAAGACCACATATGAATCAAATCAATAACATTCTTGACAAAATATGTTTCAAGAATATATTGGGCAACTCCCAATAGAAAATATAACATAATTACCTTTTTTTTTTTTTTTAAGCAGCATTGAACAGTAATTTGGCCTATTACAGCATGATACAAGTAACAAAAAATCTTACAACTAATTTTGAATAATTATCATGAATGTCCTCTAAACTTAACAGGTAGTCAAGTTTTAATTAATATCCCTGCACTGAACTTCCACATGGAGGCAAAGGTAAATAGTAACAATTATATTTTTTGAAAATATTCCTCCTTCCCCATATAATAATAAAAACAACAAACATAAAATTAAACATGGTCACAAGGCCTGATCCACCCCCAACATACAGACAGAATGAAAAGAGCAGAAAAAAGTCAGACTTGTGCAATGCCCAGTCTCCAAAGAGACACTATTACTGAACAACACCTATTAAAGTTATCACAGCATGAATTTGTGACACACAGAAATTCAAAGTACATTTCGTATTCCACAAACCAGCATAACAGATCAAAATTTCTAATAAAAACTACAAACTAGTTAAAGCAATAGCTAGCTTTAAAACAATCAAGGGAAAGGAACTTATAACTAGATTAATTATACTGACATAATTCAAGTTCTAAATCAAATCAGGAACAAGACATGTTTGGTCTTAAAAGAAAAAAGATTTAACCATTGGAAAAACTGGCACATCACAATAACAACATAAACAACACAATGATTCTGGTTATGACAAAAATGAAATAAAACATAACTGGAGCTCTGTTACTACAATAGCATATTGTGCCACCTAATTGCTCCAACTCAGGACTTTCCAAATGAAATTCACCACCCCTATGTAATGAGCCTTTCGTTATTTGTTTCGGTTTCACTTTCTTTAGACATTTCATTTTGAAAGTGAAATATAAACTCCACAGACAGAATACTTTCCAATCTTCAACCTCTGCTGTGTGTAAGAAGGTAATCACTCTTATATCTCTTTAATTTATGTAGTAATATGTAGCATTTAATATATGTAATATGTAACAATTGCATTATTTGGTACGTGCTCCTGGTGACAACCCTGATGCTGCTAACACATGCCGCTGTAGATCAATTATCATGCTTTAAAACGCTCTCTGCTGAAACACTGTGGACTGGTGTGTGGCGGACGAGCAGTAGGCTAGACTGAATGAGGACTCGCCAGAGGAAGAATAGCGTTTTTTCTTCTTGTTCTTCTCCCTACCTCACCCTAATGTTGTAGTTTTACCATTGTTTTGACTGATGTTATTTGCAGACTTTAATCGTTTTTATTACGAATGTTTCCAATACAATTTGCCTGGAGGCAGTTCACCTGCGGGCACTGCAATGGGGATAGGATCACGGTGGTTTGCATTGAGTTTTTGTAGTTTGAGCACCATTAATAAGTATTAATTATTTTTGAACGCACTTTTTTTTTTTTTTTTAAGTTTTGCACTGTCTGTGTGTCTGGTGGCGAATTGGTGAAGACATGACAATAGTGCTTGGTCGTGGACTGCCTTCATGGCGAACAGATTGCCTTGTATGCATTTATATTATAGTTTCTGTATTGATTGTGCTTAGTGTTCCCAAACTGATTAAACTGTACCTCTACTTAATTTTATCTTGAAATGAATGGTTTGATTACATCTGCTAGGAAGCAGCACAAATGTATATTTCTGGATTATACCTGACAATATTATGCTTATTGTTGGATTTGTTTACTCTGTGGGAATTTAATTACCTTCGCAATGTGTACATATCTATATTCTTTGGTTTAAAATCTACTTTATTTTCTTTCAACCACACCTAATAAAGCCTGTATACACTGTGGGGAGATTAACAACAACCTAACATGATGACACTTGAGAGGTCAGTAATCTCAGTTTAGAGGTGGGGAACAGGCCATAAACTAAGATCAGTATTTACAGTGATTTAGTCCTTTTGGACTAAATCATTTCTTGTAAGAATGTTAAAACATAATGTACACTGTGGAAATGTGTTTTCCATTCCAAAAAAATCCATTGGCACTACAGTTATTGGGACAGTTGTTATGCATACCAAATTAATTTGCATTATATTTTTGACTATATGTTAGTATACAGTAAATAGAAATTATAAAAAGCTTCTGGGTGTTTTTGTGATTGTCCCATTGTGATGTTTACACACTCTTTATGATTTTGTTTTTGTCATTGATATTTTATAAATTATCAATAACAATGAAAAATTTCATCTCCTAAAATTACATAAGGTTATATACAAATACAACTATATTAATCATTAATGCATAAAGAATAACATGCATGTAACATGTAGTAATCTATTGATGATAAATAGTTATTTCATGGCAGAAATGGGAAAACACTGAGAAGTCTGGAATTTTTCAAACTGTAAGGGCTTATAATGCCAGATTTGCCAGCCTATATTGATCCACAGCTGGAGTTTCCACTAGTTTCAAACTATAGCTTTCCTTTTCCATGTCATGCAAATCTATGCATATTTTATGTGGTCTTCTTACAGGTCTTTTTTCAATTTTTGATCTGTTCTTCTTGAAAGGTGACTGAGTCATTGCCATTTTAACATTTTTACTCTGTCAATGATGGCACACATTTTAGTTTTTTCTCAGATCTATTTATTTATTTCCTATCTCTTCTTGTTATTCCAAGACAAGTCTTTTTGTGTAATGGGTTTGTCACAAATAAATCACCTGGGCCAGATGGTATATTTGCAACAGTACTTAAAGAAATTAGTGAACTTATCTATAGGCTGCTAACTAAAATAATCCAAATGACACTTAGAACAGGGGATGCTGCCTAATATATCCCACCCACTGACAGGTGCCATGATAATGAGATTATCAGTGTTATTCACTTCACCTGTCAGTGGTCATAATGTTATGGCTGATCGGTGTGTATATATATATATATATATATATATAAATAAATGCTTATTTGTGGATTTATGTTATATTGATGTATGTTTCAGCTATGCAGTCTATGGAGATGAAGAAACCCATCTGTCTGATAGCAAACACTGTGGACAACATTTTGCAATGCAATCCAGAAGCTTTAGAAATTCTGAGAAGCATCTCACAGCCTGTGGTGGTGGTGGCAGTGGTGGGCCGGTATCGCACTGGGAAGTCCTTCCTCATGAACCAGCTGGCTGGACACAAATCAGGTATTGAAACAGCCAGACTTTCAACATAAATTTTTAATATATAGTTTATAGGGTTTATAGTCCCAGTGACAAACCCTTATATAGATTAGGTGCCACATTTTATTTTTGCCTGGGCTCAAAGTCAGTCTTATTTTTTTTACAACCCTGCAGTGCATCATTAAGAGCTACACTACTTTCTCTTACAGTTCTACTGTTAGCATTTTGAACTAGCACAGTGACAAAAAGTGTGTGGCAGTCTGAGAATGCCTGTGTGCTATAGTCTGTTTCCTCTCCAGTAGAAGTGAATTAAATTAACACACATTGCTAATTCCAAACTGGGAGGAAACCAAATGAAATGGAAATAATTAACTGTATGGAGCATTTTTCCAAAGCTTGTTTTTCAGGACATCAGTATATAAATCTTATGTCTGAATGATCCTATTTGTAATTTCAATCTCAGGGTTTTCTTTGGGATCCACTATCCAGTCTGAAACTAAAGGCATCTGGATGTGGTGTGTTCCTCATCCCATCAAACCCAATGAGACACTGGTTCTCCTGGACACAGAGGGGCTTGGAGACGTGGAGAAGGTATTATTCCTAAATTTGGGAATTGAATTTGAGACATATTTGTGTTAAGCCACCACAATCTTTATTTTCTCATTGTAAAGAACAATGAATGAGAGCAGCTGATTTTAAATAAAAATGGAAAATATACATCAAAATATAGTTGTTTTCCATGTACAGTAGAACAATATTTAATTAGCAATCATAATTTGCTTCACAAAGGAAAGGAAATGCTTCATATGGATGAACATTAATCTACAAGGTGATATGCAAGAGATTACTTTCAACATTCAATTCATACTGACAGTTATAACAACAATATATTATAGCAGCAGAGCTTTTAATTAAGTTTAGGGATTCATGTTACCAAATCAGAAATTATACTATTAAAATATATATTTATATATACGGCTCTGGAAAGAATTAAGAGACCACTCCAAGTTCAGAAATCAATGTTAAGTGGTCTCTTATTTTTTTTCCATATATAAGCAGTTCAAGTCCAGTGAATAACGTGAAATGGTACAAAGGTAAGAGGTAAACTGCCAGAGGAAAAAAAAAAAAACCTACACCCTGTTAAGCATTATTTGGCAGTGTTATGCACACCTCCTGTGCAGAATGCACACCTCCAGAATGCTTCAAAATGTTAGAAAGCTGAGAGTCTCAGCTTTCATGGGATACCAAACACTTGGCAAACAACACAACAATGAAGAGTACACATGGGATTAAAGAGAAACAAACAGATGTGGTGCCCGTTTAAGGGTACCAGAAGGGTTTGTCAGTTTAAGGGGTTACATTTTGTTAAACAAAATGATTCCATGATTTCTTTTTTATCTCCAATTACTTATTTGTTCTATGCTATAATTTCAGAGTATTGAGACATTAAACTGCATACATTTAAATTAAAACTGGAAATGTTTAAGTGTTCTAAAATTTTGACTGATAGTGTATGTATATACAATACTGTGCAAAAGTTTTAGGCAGGTGTGAAAAAATGCTGTAAAGCAGTGGTTCCCAAACCAGTCCTGGGGGACCCCCTACCCTGCTGGTTTTTGTTCCAACCAAGCTCTCAATTACTTAATTTAACCTTAATTGAAGTAACAATCTGGTTAGATTTTACTTTTTAAATTTAAATGTTTCTTCACTACGTTTTATAATATAATTCTATACTTAACTTAAAACCCCTACTGTTTAAAATAATTAAAAGTCTCTGATTTAGGAAATTATTATTTCAATTAAGGGTTCAATTAAGTAATTGAGAGCTCAGTTTGGGAACCACTGCTGTAAAGTAAGAATGCTTTCAAAAATAGACATGTTAATAGATTATATTTATCAATTAACTAAATGCAAAGTCTAAAACTAAAATCTAAAACAAATCCATATTTGGTGTGACCACCCTTTGCCTTCAAAACAGCATCAATTCTTCTAGGTACACTTGCACAAAGTCAGGGATTTTGTAGGCATATAGTCAGGTATATGATTAAACAATTATACCAAACAGGTGCTAATGATCATCAATTCAATATGTAGGTTGAAACACAATCATTAACTGAAACAGAAATAGCTGTGTAGGAGGAATAAAACTGGGTGAGGAACAGTTTACTGTCAAAAGTCATACACCATGGCAAGACTGAGCACAGCAACAAGACACAAGGTAGTTATACTGCATCAGCAAAGTCGCTCCCAAGCAGAAATCTCAAGGCAGACGGGGGTTTCCAGATGTGCTGTCCAAGCTCTTTTGAAGAACCACAAAGAAACGGGCAACGTTGAGGACCGTAGATGTAGTGGTCCGCTACGGAAACTTACTGCAGCAGATGAAAGACGCATCATGCTTGCTTCCCTTCGCAATTGGAAGATGTCCAGCAGTACCATCAGCTCAGAATTGGCAGAAAACAGTGGGACCCTGGTACACCCATCTACTGTCCGGAGAAGTCTGGTCAGACTTGCGGCCAAAAAGTCCTACTGCTGACAGGGCAACAAGGCCAAACGACTCAACTATGCACGAACACACAGGAACTGGGGTGCAGAAAAATGGCAGCAGGTGCTCTGGACTGACGAGTCAAAATTTGAAATATGTGTCTGTAGCAGAAGGCAGTTTGTTTGCTGAAGGGCTGGAGAGCGGTACACAAATGAGTGTCTGTAGGCAACAGTGAAACATGGTGGAGGTTCCTTGCAAGTGTGGGGCTGCATTTCTGCAAATGGAGTTGGGGATTTGGTCAGAATTAATGGTCTCCTCAATGCTGAGAAGTTCAGGCAGATACTTATCCATCATGCAATACCATCAGGGTGGCATCTGATTGGCCCCAAGTTTATTCTGCATCATGACAACGACCCCAAACATACAGTGAATGTCATTTAAACTATCTTCAGCGTAAAGAAGAACAAGGAGTCCTGGAAATGATGATATTGCCCCCACAGAGCCCTGATCTCAACATTGAGTCTGTCTGGGATTACATGGGAGAGGGAGAGCGAGCGAGGGAGAGCGAGAGAGATCATTTTTTCACACCTGCCTAAAACTTTTGCACAGTACTGTGTGTATATATAGATCTCTCTCTCTCTCTTTCTCTCTCTCTCCTCCCCTTTTTTTTTGTTTTTGTTTGTATTTATATACGAGAGCGAGATATCGTGCAAATATGAAGGCTCATAGTATTCCAGTAAAGCATTCACTAAAAAGAAAACAAAAACATTATACATATGTACAGTGCTTGAGTGTATATTCAACCCCTGTGCTGTGGAAGCTCCCAGTTTACACAGATGGGAAAAAACTGCCCTAACGAGCACACCATTACCTTACAATTGGCCTCCACCTGTGAACCATTGAAGTTGTGGTCACATTTTCTGTATTAAAACCCCACTATTGAAGGATCATTGGTCTAGTTGTGAATCTGAAGGAAAATGAAGACCAAAGAACATTCTACAGAAGTGAAAGATGCAGTAATACAAATGTATACATTGAGAAAAGGGCACAAAATAATGGATATCCTAGTGAGCACAGCTGGATCAATAATCAGGAAGTGGAAGCTGCCTCACACCACCAACTTTAACAGCAACTTTAATAGTTCACAGGTGGAGGCAATAGTAAGGTAATTGTGTGGGCAGTTTCTTTCATCTGTGTAAACTGGGAGCTTCCACAGCACAGGGGTTGAATTGCAAGCACCATATTTCCGTTTTTTTTTTTTTTTTTTTGCAAATATTTCCCAACATTAAACCAGTCACCTGACAATTTATTGATTTTCTGTGTTTTAAAATAAAATATCAAATGGAACAAAATGTCAATGTACCATTTGTAATAATATGAGAGAATTAGTCTAATATTAATTATAAAATTAATTATATTACATTTATTTTTAGTATATATGGCTTATTTATCAATTATTATTGATTTTCAGTTAATAAATACATGTTCTCACATATTTAACAAGGATCTGTTTGATGCCTAATTCTTGCTACATCTGAAGTAAAGTTATTCTGTCTTCGTTCTGTATTTCCAGGGAGACCAGACAAATGACAACTGGATCTTTGCGCTGTCAGTTCTTCTGGCGAGTACCTTAGTGTACAACAGCATGAGCACCATCAGCAATGATGCTGTGGAACAACTGCAGTATCCTAAACCAAATCAATGCAGGCCTTTAGTTAGAAGTTACAATGCATGATGGGGGATTTAAAATATGACCGTTTAATTATTTAATTTTACTAATTTAATGTATACATTGTAATAATCCAACAATTGCCAAATCACAAAAGGGATGTTCAAAGTAATTTTCTCTCTGCTGTTTTCTTAATGTTCTCAGATTTGTATTGCTTGATGTGCCTAAAAGCCTTTTTTCAGTGCAATATCTCTTTGGATCAATAACTCATTTTTATTATTTTTCAGCATTTGTGGTTCTCAATTGGATTTAATCTGGGCCTAACTGTGTAGATATTTTAAGTATTTTGCTATTCATTGTTGGGTCTAATGGATTGTAAATTTGAATAGCGTACCTCCTAAGACTTTGTTTCTAAAGACCTTAATAAGTGTTGTAGGTATGTGACTGAGTTAACAAAGTACATTAAGGTCAATGCAGAAGGAGACCAAACAGAAGAAGCTGCTTTATATGCTGGCTTATTTCCCTTTTTCGTGTGGACCGTGAGAGACTTTTCCCTGCAGTTGGTGTTAGATGGGAAACCAATTACAGCTGATGAATATCTGGAGAACTCCCTGAAACTAAAATATGGTAAAGATTCAAGCTTGTAAAAATTAGACATTGAAAACCTAGCAGGTCCCTGGGCAATTTCTCTTATAATGTAGTTTGGAATACAGATGCTTGTAAAAAAACAAAAAAAACATTGTAATGTTACCACAAAAATTGCTATAAAAGTCTCCCTGTGAAGCCAGATTGAGGGAGATCTTATAATTCCTTGAGATTCCAATCACTTACAGTCTTGCACTTTAATATTTCTGAAATGTTATGTACTTTTTATTCCTTTCACAAACAGCAGATATAGTTGATCAGTGGTCTTACTAAGGTGCCGGTGTAACCATAAGGCAAACTATGCATTGCCTTAATTTTATAGTAAACTATAAAATATCATTGTCACAGAAAGTTGGTAACAATTGGCAATGCATGCAGACTTGAAACTGCCAAACATGCATCTTACCACTTGCCTGCCCCGGTTTGAAAACTCGAACTTGAGTGGAACATGATTAAATCAGATACAAATCTTAATGGTCTATTCACAGCAAACTCGATGCGACAAGCGATTTTGTGGTACGACAAACCTCACCACGACAACAAAAATGAACACATTGTTTAGATCGGGCGCTTTCACACTGTTTGCAATGAGACAACGCGACACTGAAGCGACGCGATTAAAATTGAAAAGTGTTTCCTTCTGCGATTTTGTCGAGTGACACTGAGAGAAGTGACCAATGAAAAGCTTTGTGCTGCTCACAACAGTAAACGCAGAAGAATACAAGGAAAACAATGGCATTTCCACAGCACTTCACATGTTTCTTCCACAATGTGTCAGACTGTAGAGATGATAACCTGGTAGCTAAAAGCAATGGAAGTGTAGGAGTCTCCAGTTGACAGAAATCTGAAAGGTAATATAATAATAGTATTAATACACGTTTATGTTATATTAAACTTGCATTAACAAATAATATGGTAGCTAATCTGCGTGTTCTAGAACCAGCTGTGACATTGGACTGCACTACTCTACAATAACTTGTTTTAGTAAGCATCGTGCATTCATATAATCACCTGGGAACCATATAAACTGGAGGAATGTACTATTATTAAGTGTTTACCATTTAAAGTACTTTTGTATTTCCTTCATACGCTTATTAAAACGTGCATACATTTAAATACCGTATATTACTTGATATGCCCATATAGCTTATTATACACTTCCTATATGATTTCCTGACTTACATGATTTCCATTAAACATATAGCCAACATTAACATTACTTCATCTTCCTTTTTTTTTAATTATTAATTGTCACATCACGTACATCTGTCACTACCACAAATCGCGTCGCATCCTGTGTGAACTATCTTCAAAGGGAGCTATCTATAAGACCTTTAGTCTTGCTGTCACCACAACTGTACAACAGATACTAATCTACACCAGACACTCACATCGCTCTCTAATAATTGCACATTTATAGTTTCTGTTGCTAAGTTTTAGTTTCTTAAAGTCCACAGCAGGCATATTCCATTAGATTGTGAGAAGGGTTTGTAACAATCTCTGGTCACAATGAATGGAATTGTGTAAAGGGCATCTTATGCATTGTATTATTTATAGGTGACACAGAGAGAATCAAAAGGTTCAACTTACCCCGTGAATGTATCAGGAAATTCTTCCCAGGGAGAAAATGCTTTGTTTTTGATCAGCCTACATCCCCAAGGAACATGTCAAAAATGGAGCAGCTTTCTGACAGTGATCTGAGTGCTGATTTTCTTCAACAAGCTAAGGAGTTCTGCAACTACATCTACAATGAGGGAAAAATAAAAACTATTAAAGAGGGGATTACAGCTACTGGCAAATGTAAGTGAAAAAGTTCCTAGTATACAGACTCACCTGAGCAAATCTGTGATCCACACGACCACGACGAGTCTTTGCCTTAATGTGTTTTAAATTGCATTTTAAATTAAAATCTACACTGTATCTTTATGTCTTTTGTTTGAACAGTTTTAGGAAGCCTGGCGGTGTTGTACGTGGACGCAATTAACAGTGGGACAGTGCCCTGCCTGGAGAACGCGGTCTCTGCTCTGGCTCAGATTGAGAACTCTGCTGCAGTCAAAGACTCTCTGTCTTACTACAAGGAGAAGATGAGTCAGGATGTCTCCTTTCCCACAGACACCACTGAAGAACTCTCTGATCTACATGGGAACTATGAGAAAGAGGCTCTTGAACTGTTCATGAAGCAATCCTTCAAGGACAGTGATCATCAATATCAGGAAGAACTAAAGGTAAAACATTTTTTTTTCATTCCAACAGAAGTTCCAATAGTTTTACAGCAGTTTTCCAAATTTGTGGAGTTGCCATAGTATATAGGCTTTCTGAACCTCGTCAACATATTGCAAAATAATGTGTCCCAGTTCCCTGTTGGGTTTCCTTGTGTTGCAAAATATTTCCTACCAGTTATTTTTTCGTTAGTGGTTTCAGTATGTACTGTATTGGAGCCACTCCAAATAATACCCAGACTACAGAAACACTTATATATGATATAAATTGTTGAATTGAACATAACATTCAGTGACAACGTGATGGGGAATACCATTTTGTCCCATCCTGTCCCATTTCCTCTTAAGATGTTTCAAATGCTTAATCCTGTATGATGTTCAATTTCATTTCACCAGAGGTCTGTGAAGGCAGAATATGAATCAATTTTTCTGAAAAATGAAGAAGAATCCACAAAGCGCTGCCTTTCCTTATTGCAGCAGCTCTACACCCAATTGGAGAAGAAGGTGAATGAAGGCATCTTCATGAGACAAGGGGGATACCAACAGTATAAGGGTGACCTGGAAGGAATTGTAAATCAATACAAAAGTCAACCTCGCAAGGGCATAAAGGTATATTCACATGTCAGCCGTGCACTTTTAAACCAGTAATGTAGTAACAATATGTTTTTTAAATAAATAATGTTTGTCCCTTTGTGGAGATTCACTGAAAAAATAAGAATAGACACCACCACACCCTGTTAAGGATAATCTGCTCCTAAGAGAGATGTCCTGTGCTATGGTTTGTTTCAGGCCTACCTGTGCTGGTACATTCGTTTTTACTGGTGCCATTCAGTTGCACTCACTTCAACTGCGTGACAACAACTCTCTCTAACCAGGGCTGTGGCTCTAATTATATAACCAACCTAATTCCTTCCAATGTGTCCCTATAAAGAATTCTAGCTTTTTCTATATGCAACTCAAATGGGCTAAAGCCATACCCACATGCTGAATATATATGAGTTTTGGAAACTCTATTATTCAAAGTTATAAAACACATTGAAGACCCATAGATAAAATAAATAATGAACAGTCTGGAATATTATTTTACTGAGAAGCAATGCTATTCAGCAAACACATTTCTAGGCCTTTCTAATATGGATAGATAGACAATTACACATACAATAACATTGCTTTAAAAACATATACAGAATTGTCTGTGTTCCTTGCAGGCAGATGCAATACTTCTGAACTTCTTGGGTGAAAAAGAAAATGTTGGCACTTCAATCCTCAATGCTGAAAAAGTCATTGCTGAAAGAGAGAGGCAATTAGCAGGTGAGTTGTTTTCTCTTTAGAGAGGCATGCTACTTTTGTTGATGTTTAGTTTTATTGTAAAACAGACTTTTTGCAATAATTGATTTATATTATTCACTTGAACTAGTAGCATTGATCATAATTGGTTTTGCAAAAGCTAAAAGATAAACAGTACCATGATGCTGCAATTTGCTTCTGCTTTTTAAAGAAATATCATGATTAAGTAATTGTTTCCCCTGTGTGCTAATAAGTAAGTAATCTTATTAATAATGTAGATTAATGGAAATCTACTCATTAGATATCACATTTAAAAAAAAAAAACACCACATGCCTTAGAAAAGGACTGTCAATATTTGAAATGTCAATAATTTATCTAGTGCAGAGAATCAGGCAAGAAACCATGGAACGGGAGAGAAGGGCAGCAGAGGAGGAACAGAGAGAGCTACAGCAAAGACTGGCCCAGCAGGAAAAGGCCAATAGAGAAATGATGGAACGGTGCCGTCAACAAGCTGAGGTAGAAAGACAAAAATGCATCGCAGCGCAAAATGCAGTTCTGGAAGCCAAACTGAAGGTAAATATTTTATTGGTAGTTATTTTTGTTAAGTGCCAGACAAACCACATGTTTCAGTGTTTGACCTTACTCTATGGCATGAAAGATCAGGTAAGTCAGATATATCATGTTTGTATCCACGTGAATGGAAAAATGAGAATATAATTTCTGCAAAATACAAGTGTTCTAAATATTACAAATTATATCAATTCATCATTTTTTATTTGTTATACTGCCCTTCACAAGATGGCCAGAGTGCTTTGCCAAATAAAAGAACAATATAACAGCAACTAAACCATTAGACATAAAGGAGAGAAACAAAACCTCCTAAAGTTTAATAATGTAAAAAGTTGGATGTAGTACAATATATGTAGAGTGACACAGTGCTTTAAAGTGAATTATTTTCAAATCTAAGAAACCATATGAACAAACTTAATAAATTAGTGAATGATAAAGCAAAACATTACAGTTTTGTGCTATTAGTCTGAAAACTATTAAGATTAAGCTGGTAACATCTTTAGTTCTTTCACTTAAACAGCATAGATACCAATGATACTGAAAGTAGTAACCAGCAACTGAAATCATAAACTTGTATTTGCCAACACTAGTGTAGTTTGATGATAATTTTTGAATTCTACAGTTACCAATATTTGTTGCAAAAATATGATACCCTCTCATTTGTGCTGTAAGAATGCCATAGCAAACTAATATTAACCAATCAGGACACGTGCATTCCCCAGCTCATTTAATGAATTACATGGTTGCCTTTTCTTGTCAATTTAATATGACTTGCTGCTTGTTGTGTTGGAACTGAAGTACGAAACAAATATGAGAATAGATGTAAACAGTTTCTTGTTATGATTAATTTGTGTTATTCGTTTGCAGGAACAACAAGCATCGATAACTGCAGTGTTCCAAAATGAGACTAAATGCATGGAGACACAAATACAAGACTTGAGACATCAGGTTTCATATTCAGGATCGGGATCTGATTGTGTTATATTGTAATAAAGCCTGTGCCTTTTTTATAATGGAGACACTGCAAAAGGGGTAACATTTTAGTTATCCATTTATTGAAGCCAAGCTTATTTATTATTACTGGTAAATATGAGGACAATGAAAACATAAGTACTTTCACAGTTGTGTAATTATGCTCTCCTCCCAAATAGGTTCCCAGATCCTGATTACGATCTCTTTTAAACAGAAACCTTGATCCTTGCGTGAAATAAAACATTTTACTGTCTTGTACTTTGGATGATTTTGGATGTGTATCCCTTTACTTGGTTCTGTATTAGCAAAAGGTCTGAAATATACATGTAACTATAAACGCAGTATAGAAATGTTAGGCTCTTTAAACTAAGGACTAATCAGCTAATATTTCAAAACCCAACAAACCACTAAAATGTTAAGGCAGAGGCAATGTGTTCATCACACATGATTCATCATTATACATTTCGGAGGTATTCACACACTTTATTTGAAATGATCGTATTTGTTGTTCATTAAAAGACTGGACTTTGCCCATGAACACAGAAATTGGGAACTATGTCACTGCTGACCTGTATTGGTCACTGAAATGTCAGAGATGTACTAGGGCAGGGGTTGACAATGTTTTGGGGGTTGTGCGCCAAAAAAAAATCCTCTACTTTTTAAGGTGCTGGTATGTCAAGTAGCCTATACAATATTAAGGTCTTGGGTGTTACATAACCACCACTTGAAAACAGACCAGCTATAAATAATGGGAAACTGACCTGAACGCAAATTCACCAGTGAAGATACTAAGCACTCCCAGCAAGTTTAACCAATTATAAAAAACATGACAGTACCTACATAAACCATATATGGAACATTAAGGGTGATTTTTTTTAAATATTAAATGAAAATACAAGCATTGCATATCACTTAAATTAACTGGGATTAAAAATAAAATAATCCACAACAATGATATCAGTCTTACATATTTTGTATACATACATTTTTATATTTGAAAAAAGTGACCTTACATCCCCTCTCAGACACACACGGTTGACTTTGTTAACGTTTTTGAAGAGTGCTGATGTGGTAAGCAAAGCACCCGCCAACAGCAATACCTAAACTAACGTTAAAATGTTTCTTAAAGGACACTGTTGAGAGGAAATGTATTTTAATAGAGTGAGTGCTGGTCACTGCATGAAAATAGAAATATATTTAAAAAAAAAACTAAAAACAAAGACAGAGAGTCTAATGGCAGCTCTGAGGACCTGAGCGGAGTCTGTTGGAATTACCAGTCCATTAAGATTTCATGGCATAGTGTCACATTACATTTTGGCAGATCCTCTACCGTGACAATTTCCCTCGTCATCTTCTCTAAATTTAGGTGACATACATGGAATTGATTTAACAAAAGGTTTGTAGCCAGGCCAAATACCTAATAGTTTAAAGCCGTATTTATATTAGTAGTGCTGCAGTGTATCAACCCTCTTTTAAAAGGACAATTTAAAGTTCAGGTTCACAAGCATGCTCTGCTTTTTTATTAGAGAAGATTTTACACAGAAAATAAAAATAAAAGAAAATTGTAAAACATTGAATCTGTAATCACTGGCACTAGTGTTTGATCAAATTAAACACATTGCCTTTTGATTTGCCATTACATGGATGCAGTTTATTACACTTTCTATGGTGCTTATTCTGTAATGAATCATTCCAACCAGGCTCAGTCTGGCTCTCATCCCAGCTCGTGCACCTAAAGCAACTTTTTCTCAGACAGCCTGCCAAGCCAAGGATTACTAAATAAGGAAATGGTTTCAGAAGAAAGGGCCTTGTTGTGATTCATGCACAGCCGATGTGTCAGACAATGCATTTAGAAGATTCATTTGAAAGGTACAATACAAATGTATATTGCTTTATTTTACCCTTGTTTTAAATGCACTGCACTACATACGATTCTGTCATTTGATAAAGCTCCAAATCCACAGTACGATTTACATGCAATATGCTCTGTCATTTATAATCAGCAATGCCCTTCCAGCTTGCAGCCTGATCTTGTGGTGTTACTTCAAGGGGTGTCAAACTCAGTTCCCAGAGGGCTGTTTTTTTGGCTGTTTTTTCTTTTTCCCTCACATGGAGTATGTCATTACAAAATTATGTTGTCAGCTGGGTTATTAAGGATTTTTACAAATGTTTTACAGTTGACAGCTTAGAAAAAAAAATGTTGTTGACGCGAGATACAAAACCCACCAAAGTTGAAGCCTGCAGAGAAGTATTAAATTAATCTAGTTAAACATGTAATTAGGCCAATTAAGTCACTGAGAGCTAGGCTGGAATGCAAGAAGACACCGTGTACTGTGCTGTGTGGGTGGGCGGCCTCTGACAGTTTATGTTGGTACTGGTATTTGTATGGCTAGACCAGCAGGTGGCGCTTTCTTCAGGAGGCCTGTGAAAAGTATATTTAGTCTTTGGAAATGATAAGAAGTAGATGCTATTTATGTCAGTGCACAACTGAAATCTAAGACCTTAGAACACTCTAATGCTAGAATCAATATATATCAACTGAAAATATAATTTGAAATAGAAAAGTGGATAACTCTCTGATATAGGTTGGGTGTTTAAATGAACTCTTCATATCTCTGTTCTCCAGTGTAGTTAACACCGCTACTTTGAAATAGACACATAACTGTGGTCATAAGACAGCAATGCACCAGATATCATAAGCAGCCACTAAACTACATTATCCAATTTACATTGACTGTTTTCTGAGTAATAAATTAAATATGCAAGCTAAAGACTGTACTCCAGTTAAGTTTTGATTAAGATTAAGCTATGACAAAGACATTGGTTTGGGTTGTAGGGTAAAGATTGTGTTTATCGCAGAACAATGGAGTTTCTTAAAAGTCATTATATCACAAGATAAAACCTGCTGGACCACATTCCACAATTCTCATTGTAGAACTCTCATTCTACAACTCTCATACTACAATTCTCATTCTATAACACTAATTCTAGAACTCTCAAATTACAATTATCATACAACTCTCATTCTAGAACTCTCATACTACAACTCTCATTCTAGCATGCTCATACAACAACTGTCATACTACAACTCCAATGTTTACTTATGACTCTCTTTTGATAGATTCTGAAATACAAACTATTTTAAGATGTTACTGTTGTATTTGCTATTATTAATGTATTAATGTGTTGCAGTCAAATTAACAAAATACATGTGATAAAATTTAATGAAGTGATTTTTCTCATAAAAAAAGATTCTCTGTATATTTATGACAACAAAAAACAATACTGTAACTAAAACAGAAGACACAAAGGTTCAGAGACTGTAATGCAGCTATACGTTATATGTTACTCATTGCATATTGTGTCACCTAAATGTAGCAATACAGTACATTTCATTTTGGATTTTCCCAGACGGGTAATTCCAAGATGAGAATTGTGCAATTCACATATCCTTAATGTACATGTGATGTCACTATCTTAGTCATTTAGCTTTTTTGGTTTCTGTTTTACAAGTAGAGAAAACCTGTTTCAGAAACTGACATACAAATCAGCAGGACTTCATACCTTTCACACTTCCAGCTCTTCTGTTCTTGAGACGGTAAAAATGTATACTTGCTTTTCAATGTTGATAATGCCTGAAATAAATAATATTTTGTTAATAAGTGATATATTATTACATGTAATTTTGTTCTTTTTGTTTCATTTTTACATATGGGGAGTGTTTTGTTCATTTCTGCTTAAAAATAAGATACTTTCTTGTTTTATTTCAGCCAAACTGTAAAGAACTTAATAACGTATATATTTAAACTGTGAGAAGTCTAATGAACAGAGAAATCAGAAACGATGAGCCATTAAAGGGTTACAGAAGATACTCTGCAAAAATGGATGCAAAAATTTAGATTATCAGGAATGAGTGATATAACCTTTTAAGATTTATTTCTTGTTCAAGTCTAATGAGAATTATCGGAAATGCTCATGATGTATAATTGTAATTATTTGCCACCTTGCACTCAGATAGTCACTCTTCTGCTGTTAACTATCTTGAATCTAAATTTAACAGTAGATTGATTTTTGATCACCAAAAACATCCCAACCTAAGTGGAACTGTAACTATCTTTTTGGACATTAGATAATGAGACTGATATAATTAAAATTTTTCAATTACACCAAGTACAAAGGAATGAGATATTTGTGTCAGGCTAACACTATTAATATTAAGATTAACCATCATCCTAATTAATTCAGTCACTAAACCCTGAAGAATATTAGGTATATGCTATTAGTATCACTAATTACTTTTTTCTCCTCTTGTATTACTATTTGAATTGTTGTTTTAATGAATTATGTTTCTGCTGTGTGTGTGTGTGTGTGTGTGTGTGTGTGTGTGTGTGTGTGTGTTTGCGAGTATATAGTTTTGGTTTCTCAGCTTTACAATTTCCTATTGCTATTGTGCATGGACAATTGAATCTCTTTACTTGTTGATGCAATGTTTAGATGCTTGACATAGCCAATATCTAACAGTTGTCACATGTGCACGTTTGTATACCTGCTCCTTGTCCTACTTGCATATTTGTTTAATCTTCACGGCCACTCTAACAAATTACCTGAGGTATTATATAAAGACAGGGTTCAGCGATCGTGGATCTGTGTCAAGTCTCACTCAACTCATCACTATTATCTCCTCTAACTAATCATTACACTAATAAAGTAATATTAATTAAGTTATATTTTCATTTTAGGTATTATAATTAGAGGTTCTGAAATATTGGACGGTTCTCTTTTCCATATGTGGGTGGGAGAACCCTTAATTATAATTTGCTCATTGATTGATTTGGCTGAATTCATTAATTAATTTTAAAAAACAAGAAAACGCTCTTATGGAAATGCAAAGGACCCATGTGTTAAAGTATTAATATACAGTTTAGTGGATCCCCCATTTTATTTTCTTATTATGACATAAAACTGTGATTGGTGTTTATTTCTGCATTCCTCAGCTATGGAGATGAAGAAGCCCATCTGTCTGATAGAGAACACCTTGGACAATAAGTTCCAATGCAACCCTCAAGCCTTAGAAATTCTCAACTCCATCTCACAGCCTGTGGTGGTGGTGGCAGTGGTGGGACTGTATCGCACCGGCAAGTCCTTCCTCATGAACCAACTGGCTGGAAAAAAATCAGGTATTATTGTTTTTGATCCATTTCGTAAAGTGCAAATCATAGGTTAACCTTACGCCTTTCAAAATATTTTTTTTCCCTGTAGGCACAGTACAGGAAAGAGTTTTCTTCTGTTAGTTGGATCGATCTATTAAATTTGTTTTGAGGGATCCTTTGTATTTATGTTCTCAGGATTCTCCTTGGGCTCTACTATCCAATCTGAAACTAAAGGCATCTGGATGTGGTGCATTCCTCATCCCAACAAATACAATGAGACACTGGTTCTCCTGGACACAGAGGGGCTCGGAGACGTGGAGAAGGTAAAAAAAGGCCGGTATTGTGCCAAAATGTGGGGATATAAATCCGTATACATTTGTGTTTAAGAGGCTCTGCAGTCATCTTGACCAGAGTTTCTGGATGATACTGTTGAAATTGAGCCACATGTACAAAATTGCAATGTGGTAACTAATGGAATAGGATTATCACAGTAAAATGAGCCAACTAAGAAATAATTTGCATAAATCATTAATTTGCAAAGGTTTTAGCCATTTCAAAATAAATAGTGTGTTAGTACTTTAACAACCTAAGATAAGAAAGCAATGTGAAAATGTGGGACAGGAGATCATATTCATGTCATTGTCACTAAACAGGTTTCATTAATTAATTTCTTGTTGGATTTGACAAACAAGTAACAATAGTCAGATTCGTTTGGACAACTCGCTTTTCTTACACAAGTAGAGTAGGACAACATTTAATCAATGTCTTAATCAAAATTTGAATGCTATCAAAAAGGAGTTGGTCTTGCATGAAATGGTTTCAGTAAGTTGCAGACCAGCAAGAATTGTATCTTTTGTTTACATATAGAGGCTCAATAATAACAATAAAGAGAGAATAATGATACAGAATTAAATTTAAAAAGATTATTTATTTATAATCTGTTTACTGTTGATTAATCAAGGTCTTAATCAATCATATTTGATACCAGATTCAAGCTACATCTGACATTACTCTGTCTTTGTTCTGTATTTCCAGGGAGACCAGACAAATGACAACTGGATCTTTGCGCTGTCAGTTCTTCTGGCGAGTACCTTAGTGTACAACAGCATGAGCACCATCAGCAATGATGCTGTGGAACAACTGCAGTATCCTAAACCAAATTAACATATATTCAAACTTAGAGGTTTGATAAGTACAGGACAAAGTGTTGTGGATGAAGATATTACCAAATTTCTATATGTAGCAAATCCACTCCACATGTATTGAAGCAGCAAATGCATCAGAGACTCAAACAAACTTAAATGATTCCTTCATTTAAAAACAGAATATATTGCCCCCAATAAGAATATTGCACTCAAGTTGTAAATAGCAGCAGATGTAACAATCTTAACAGCAAAGTAATAAGCCAGTCGATTCTATAATATATTTCCTTTAATATCCTTATCACAGGCGCAGGGCAAACTCAAGTGAAAACAAAATACCCAAAAGCTTTACACAACAATGTTCAATACAGTAACACAACGAAGGAAAAACAAGGAAAATAAATAAACGTTTTAAACAAACGTGACAAGTTCAAATATCTCATACATGCAATCAAAATAGTATGCAAATAAAACCGTGATACATAAAAAACTGCAATACAGAGAAAAGGCATGTATTCCCTTTTAACTACTGAAAAAGTGCATTACTCTCAAAGATACAATATTACAATTAAAAACATACAGCAGGATTGATCATTTCACTGTTCAAGTTCATTGGTCTGCATTAAAATAAATACCTGAATCTGAATCCTGCACAATCGCCCTTTGGACCAGAATCCAGGCTTCTTAAAAGTCTTCTAAATAAAATGTAAAATCAATAAACTTAAACACTGAAAGCACACACTTCCTAGTTTATTTCCCCCATTGCTCACTCCTCAGCCAACATGTGACTCTCACTACATCGCGTCACTTCGGGGCTTCAAACACACTCCCATTTACAGCTCTTAAAGGGTCAGATTACATCATTGATGCTGGTGACAAAATGTATTTGCTTCACTAATCCTCAGATCCTAGTAGAGTATCACATATTTTTACAGCTAACTATTAGCAAAACAGAGGTGATGAACTCTTAGATATTGATCGTGTTTGACATTATTTGTCCTTATTTGACCACAGCTCTGGTAGAATCTGGTCAATGCTTTCATTACATCCAGGCTGAGTTACTAGTATCCTCTTCTTGTTGAGCTATGCCAGGGGTTTTCAAACCGGTCCTGGAGTACCCCCTGCTCTGCTGGTTTTTCTTCCAACCTAGGTCTTACTTATTTAATTGAATGGTATATTGCTTTGTTAGGTCAATGGAGGATTCAATTAAGCAAATTAAGACCTCAGTTGGAACAAAAACCAGCAGGGCAGGGGGTACTCCATGACCGGTTTGAAAACCACTGAGCTATGCAAACTATATCTAAGCTTTGACTAGTTTAAAAATCTGCAGCTAGATTTCTGTCTAGTACAAGGATGCCACATCTCATAACCCCCATTTTGTTAAGACTTAATTGGCTTCATGTAGTTCAGACAAGAGAATCTAAGATTTAAGTAAATCTAAGTAAGTTTTGCTTACTTGCAAGGCCCTGCATAGCCTAGCACCTTCTCTTTTGGCTGAACATATACAGTTCTAATTGAGCATTGCAAGGTTTTCTTTGAAACAACTTGAAGACCTTAACCAGTGATTGTAGGTATGTGACAGAGTTGACAAAGTACATTAAGGTCAATGCTGAGGGAGACCAAACAGAAGATGCTTTATATGCTGGCTTCTTTCCTTTATTCTTGTGGACTGTGAGAGACTTTACCCTGCAATTGGAGTTGAATGGGAAACCAATTACAGCAGATGAATATCTGGAGAACTCCTTGAAACTTAAAAAAGGTAAATGTGCACATTTATACCACAATTATTCTACTATTTTCAAACCAGCTCTGATATGTGCTGAAATGCCTCGCCGTGCTGAAAAGCCTACACCTCATAATTACACTGGGTATTTTGGCATCAAACACTCAACGGTGTTAATGTTCACCTTTTTGTGATGCATCTTTCTTTGGCAAAATTAAAAGTAGAATAGTTTCGTAAAAATGGAAAACTTTTTTTACATTAAATAACATAAATTCAATACATTATTCAAAGATCTTGATAGTGTGGGATCAAGTAGTTAGTGTATTATGTGTAACATTCTGACTGGTCTACATGGGTACTTAATGTAAAAATTGAATATTGTTTTGTTTCTTATATATATATATATATATATATATATATATATATATATATAGATATACAGATACAGATAATTATATTATTTTCTGATTGATTCATTCAGTCCTTAGGCTTTTTAGTACAGCACAAAATGCTACCCTGAAACAGAATTGGTGTTTGAAGTCACTCTTAAATTGGTTTAAAAAATAATTGTTTTTTATTATAATATTTGAAAGAAAGAAATCAGTTTCACTCTTTAACTGTCAAAGCTTAAGAAAACTATACAACAACAAAGTACATTGCTTAGGTTTGACACATGTCCTTAGGTGAAAATGTCCATGAATTCAAATGGGCTTTTGTTTCATTGGTTAATCATGTCTAATACGCTTGTTATCCTGTAACATATATGCAAAATTAACTACTATGATAAATGCATTTTTTGCAATTATGAGAAGGTAATAACTTGACAGGACCGTATTCCTTGATTTGAAGAACATGCATGAGTAATTTGCCTGCTCTTTAGGGTGAACGAGGGAGGCAAATGTGGACCAATGATTACCACAGGTTGTTCATTACAATGTGTACTTTGTGAAATATCACAAAGAAATTGCAAATTGCATGATGTATGAATTGTAACTGACCCTCTGAGTACAGGCTAGGGTCCCCTGCAATTTTCAATGAAATAACTTTTGTATGTATTCTGTCCATAAATCAAGGGTTCCCAATGTCTGGTGATGGAGGGCATGGGATGGGGGGGGCTCACTAAATATGTCCCAATTTATACCTTTTTATGAACTTTAATTGTTGTTTTATTATTTCCCCCCAAATTACATGTGCAATTTGTAAGAGAAAATGTTCAGAAACTGTAAAAATATAGTAAAGATTCAGAAAGGGGTGGTTGAAGGTTGGCTTTGGGGGGCCACATTAAACATCCTCAAGGGCCGCATTTGGCCCCCGGGTCACACTTTGGGAACCTCTGCCATAAATAATTAATCATTGTGGTATTGAGGTTGCATGTACAACGATCAGCCATAACATTATGACCACCTGCCTAATATTGTGTTGGTCCCCCTTTTGCCGCCAAAACAGCCCTGACCCGTCGAGGCATGGACTCCACTACACCTCTGAAGGTGTGCTGTGGTACCATCTGGCACCAAGACGTTAGCAGCAGATCCTTTAAGTCCTGTAACTTGCGAGGTGGGGCCTCCATGGATCGGACTCATTTGTCCAGCATATCCCACAGATGCTTGATTGGATTGAGATCTGGGGAATTTGGAGGCCAAGTCAACAGCTTGAACTCGTGATTCATCAGACCAGGCCACCTTCTTCCATTACTCTGTGGTCCAGTTCTGATGCTCATGTGCCCAATTGTAGGCGCTTTCAGCAGTGGACAGGGGTCAGCATGGGCACCCTGATTGGTCTGCGGCTACGCAGCCCCAAACTGCGATGCACTGTGTGTTCTGACACCTTTCTATCAGAACCAGCATTCACTTTTTCAGCAATTTGAGCTACAGTAGCTCGTCTGTTGGATTGGACCACACGAGCCAGCCTTCGCTCCCCACGTTCATCAGTGAGCCTTGGCCGCCCATGACTCTGTTGCTGGTTCACTGCTTTTCCTTCCTTGGACCACTTTTGATAGGTACTGACCACTGCAGAACAAGAACACCCCACAAGAGCTGCAGTGCCATGATAACGAGATTATCAGTGTTATTCAATTCAGATGTCAGTGGTCATAATGTTATGGCTGATCGGTGTATTGTTCCTATTGGATTGGCTATGAAAGTGAAAACCTTCCATAGTATAAACATACATTACAAAATCTTCATACAATTGCATTGTCCAGCATTCATTGCACTAGAGAAAATTAAAGCAATCATTCTGCCATAGTAGTCAAGGTTAACATTACTTGAAATGTAGCAAAGGCATGGCAGCTGATACCACAGGAGAAATTAAGTGAAACCTGAATTACTCTAATCATTCTAATCGATGTTTTTATTAAAGTAATCTCACTTTCTTACGGAGGTACACCTTGCTTTGCACGAGAGAGAGGTTCCTCAACAATTCATGCTACACTATAATAAATACTTTGAATGAAGATGGATTAAATACTAATATAAATGTGCTATTAATCAGAAAATTGGTTTGATAAATTAACAATAATACAAATATTTTAAACTCACCATATTTACTGGAATTTTAATTTTAATCTGCTGAGGTTCTGGCTCTATCCTGACTGCTCTGTTGCTTAATTTCAGATTCTCCATCACAGACTTCAGTTCTACAGCGTTTTGGGTCCATCATGATTATAATTATCTCATTTATTTTACCTAGAACTAATATGACGCTAAACAGATCTACAATTGTCAAGACTTTATTCAAGGGGGGGATTAATCTTATTGCAGTTAAGGAGGATGCACTTTGTGGATTGTAATAATTTTGTATTTAAATTAGTGAACATTACTGAGCATTTTTCTGTTGCTTTGAGAAAAGCTATGTGAAGAGCCAAGTCAATGTAAATTACACAACATTGGCTCAAAGAGATCTTATATACAAGATTGCTTGAGAATTTGATAATTGGTAAATGATATTGTAATATTTTTGTCCCAGGTGATACAGAGAGGATCGATCGATTCAACTTGCCACGTGAATGTATCAGGAAATACTTCCCAACACGGAAATGCTTTGTTTTTGACCAGCCTACGTCCCCAAGGAAAATGTGGAAAATAGAGGAGCTTTCTGACAGTGATCTAAATGCTGATTTTGTGCAGCAAGCAAAAGAATTCTGCCAATACATATATAATGAGGCCAAAATAAAAACGATTAAAGAGGGGATCACAGCAACTGGCAAAAGTGAGTAAAACAAAAACAAGTAGCAAAAAATGAATGATCTGAATATTCAATTGCTGTACTTGCTGTGCCATGTCAGAGAGATGTGATTACTGAGAATAAGCAGACAATTCTGAATCATAAGAATTGCAGCAGAAGTTTCTCTTATTGGGTAATCTTCTTCCACAAAGTATTCCAAACTTACAATTTTAACATTAACGTAACAATCCCAGTATAATTTAAAGGTGGCAGATCCACAAGAGATCCAGTTAAGCCATTACAATTAATCAAAGCAATAGGGATTATTGGGTGAAAACTGATCCCAGAAACCCTCGCCAGGGTAATGGTTTCAAAGATGGATGGATGGGATGGCTGATCCCAGAAACAATGTCTGCAGGATATCCTGAGTGTCCCTGGAGCACAGCCTTAAGCCAATAATTATTTGCAGAAATGTATTTAATTAAATTAAATAGTGTTTTGTTTGAACAGTGTTAGGACACCTCGTTGTGATATACATGGACGCAATTAACAGTGGGACAGTGCCCTGCCTGGAGAACGCGGTCTCTGCTCTGGCTCAGATTGAGAACTCTGCTGCAGTCCTGAACTCACTCTCTTACTACAAGGAGAAGATGAGTCAGGATGTCTCCTTGCCCACAGACACCACTGAAGAACTCTCTGATCTACATGGGAAATATGAGAAAGAGGCTCTTGAACTGTTCATGAAGCGATCCTTCAAGGACAAAGATCATAAGCATCAGGAAGAACTAGCGGTGGGGATGTTTTCTTTTAACAGAAAATATCTGTGTACCACATAACATATATGATGTAAACACAAATTTGAGAGAGCCATACTCTCCTATATGGCTATGCTTTCCTTCAGTTTTGGTCAGTACATCCAAAAAACATGACATTTTCCAGCAACAATTTACAAGAAAGAAAAACAACCACAACCACAAATAAAGGTTTAACTGTAATTTGAAAGCTTAATTATATAACCATGTAGATAATGTATTATTTTATGTTTGGATTTGATGACCAAAAAACACTGATTTGTCTTTTAGGCCGTGTTATGCTCAATAACTGGCAATCTTCATGTCCTTTTCCCAGATGGCTGTGGTTGAAGAATATAAATCAATTTGTTGTAAAAATGAAGAAGAATCCAAAAAGCGCAGCCTTGCCCTACTGCAGCAACTCTACACCGAAATGGAGACAAAGGTGAATGAAGGCATCTTCATTAGACCAGGGGGATACCAACAATATAAGGAGGAGCTGAACAGAATTGTGAATCAGTACAAAAGTACACCTCACAAAGGCATAAAGGTACTGACAAACTATTTTTATTTTCCAGTATAGAAATATCTCTAAATTATTATTATATAGATTACTGATAACTGTGGTAGATGTAGCCTTATTATTAGGTGTAGCCCTTATTTATTATGTGTTGTAGCAGGGGCTCCTGATTGGTGGACTTGTGTCAGACTGCTGATGGTTAATTGATTGATTGGGCAGCATGAGAATGTGTCTCCTTGCCTTGCTCTCATTGTGTGGTTTGTTACTCACACTGTACTGATTTTATGTTCATTTATTTAAAGGGCCATTTTTTTTTTCTCTCCCTGTTGAGGTCTTTCACTGTTGACGCCATTGACCACCTGCTTGTATTGTATGACATTTGGCTATTATAAAAAGTGTTACAAACCATCACATCGGATACTAAGCTACACTGTCAGATCAGATTTTATATTTCACAAATTATTGTACAAAAATCATTTTTGCACTTTTGGTTACTCAAACAAAGCAAATGTGAAATGGCCTATTAGTAATACATTTCCTGTTAAACCAACTTCATATATCTAGGTGAAACGTGTATCATTGCATAAAGAACAGAATGCCTGTATCTTAGTTTTATTTTTTATATTCAACAATAACAATTATTTGATGCCATGCCATTATATTGTGTTGGGTCTGTTACATCTAATCTGATGTATGATTTTAAATGTCACAGATCAGGGATCAGAGAGAAGTTTTTGTACCTTTGATTTAGGTGTATTTTGGGTCAAAATTTTCAGATCCCAGATCATCCGCTTCATTGTGCTTCATTTCTCCTATGCTGAAATAAGGTATTTTAAATGTTAAGAAACAATCTGATGTAATGATGTCATTCAGTTTAGTCACGTGAGTTTGTCATTTTGATACAGACTTTGGAACAATGTGTCAATGTGTTATGCTTCAAATGATTCAAATCAGTATTTCGATTCTAACATGACTACAAAATATGTCAATGAAACATTGCTCTAAAAAGTGTGTGTGTGTGTGTGTGTGTGTATGTACCCTATGTGTGGTCACAATCAATCAAAATAATAGGATGGTTGGGTCATTTGAGACTCATGAGAATTTTGAAACTTGTGACTTTTGTGTTTCCTCACATCCAGTTACTGTATTGTACGGATGGTTATAAAACACCTTTAAAACCCCTATATAACTAATGCAATTAATAACATAAATAACCTTTGCTAATTATAGGAAACATAAAATGTACTGTGTAGCAAACTCAGACAAACATTTGGAGTGGGATCTTTAGTGCTATGCCTTTGATATAGTTGTGATAGAAGGGATAAGCAATACATGGAGAATCAAAGTATCAAATGTATTTGAGATTCCATAGTGATTGAATAGAATGCATTGCACTCTGTGAAGGTCTGGACAGAACAGAAATGGCTGATCTCACTGAAGCAAAGTGAGAGTCACGCTACATCAGGCTGCATTTCCAGTAATCTCACAGCTGGTGGAGTCTCACCATACGGTTTGGAATTTCACAGTGTGGTGTCGAGATTTGCAATTCATTTCTATGATGCTGTTTAAGACTGAGATATGGAAATTCAAAACCTTGTAACCGCACATCGCAAGAACAGATCAAAGATGGACAAAGGAAGCTATTGAATGGATCCCAAGAGATTAAAAAAAGACCTAGAAGATGACCACTTAAAAGATGAGAAGATGTAATACACTTTGCAGGCATGATGTGGAAAAGAGAAGCTGTAGCTCAAAGCAAGTGGAAACATCTAGGGAAGCCTACACCCAGAAGTGGATTAATATAAGCTGATGGTCATGATGATATATATACACTGATAACTGAACTGAACTGCCAAATTGAAGTAAATGTTATCTCTATAAATAGAATGCATGAATCCTGGATTCAAATCTATCTTTCTCTCAGGCAGATGCTGTGCTTCTGGACTTCTTGAAAGATAAAGAAGACCTGGGCAGCTCAATTCTGAATGCTGACAACACCATCTCTAAACACCAAATGGAATTAGAGGGTGAGATTGTAGAAACTTTGCTTTGCGCTTGTTTGAGGAAACTTTTGGTGATTTACCAATGTAGTGATGATGTGTGTGCACATTTGTGAGAAAGACTGAATAGGCAGAAAAAAAGGTGTCTGCAATAGATTAAAGCTGATTTACATGTAAGAATGATAATTAGCTCTTTAGTAGAGGATCCAGGCAGCTTTTGAAACATTTATGGAAGGTCTGTAGAACAAACTGCTATGCTGTGGTGATCTGCAACATCTGGGTGTTACAGTTTCTTTATATACCTCCTGGTTAATTATTATTTTTTCCTTCATTGAATCAGATGACAGAAATTACTTGACATAGAAAGTTGCCTATTTCCTCTTAAAGCCATATATTGGACAATCCTTAAAATCATCACAATGTGGTACATTAATCATCTCAATTAGTAATTTTATTACTACAAATTACATGCAATAGCATGAAGGTTAACAATGTACATTATTGACACTTATTTAGTCAAGCATTCATGTTCCTCAGAAGCATTACAGATAGCATCAATAATGGAATCTTTACAACAAACTTATATAACATGTCAACAGTAGATGTTTAGAAAAAAATTAAATTAGAAAATGTATACAATTTAAACTGTGTTTATATATATAATTAAAAAAAAACAATACAAATATTTGCATGGAGCAAATAAGTGCCAGTTGCAGGTTAATGCAATAATTTAAGCACCGTCAGTTGGTTCACCTGTCCTATTTCCAGAGATTGATGCTTTCAGCATTATTATTATTATTATTATTATTATTATTATTATTATTATTATTATTATTATTATTATTATTATTATTTATTGGCAGACGCCCTTATCCAAGGCAAAAATACAGTTAAGTACAAGGCATCAATCATTACAAATTCAATTTAATTAAAACATAGCAATTCAAAATAATACATTTTACAAGTACAGTAAGTGAGGTCCTACTGTGAGGGAAAAAAGTATTTGATCCCCTGCTGATTTTGTACGTTTGCCTACTGACAAAAAAATGATCAGTCTATAATTTTAATGGTAGGTGTATTTTAACAGAAAAACGCATTTCAAAAAAGCTATAAATTGATTTGCATGTTAATGAGGGAAATAAGTATTTGATCCCCTATCAATCAGCAAGATTTCTGGCTCCCAGGTGTCTTTTATACAGGCAATGAGCTCAGATTAGGAGCACTCTCTTAAAGGGAGTGCTCCTAATCTCAGCTCGTTACCTGTATAAAAGACACCTGTCCACAGAAGCAATCAATCAATCAGATTCCAAACTCTCCACCATGGCCAAGACCAAAGAGCTGTCCAAGGATGTCAAGGACAAGATTGTAGACCTACACAAGGCTGGAATGGGCTACAAGACCACCGCCAAGCAGCTTGGTGAGAAGGTGACAACAGTTGGTGCGATTATTCGCAAATGGAAGAAACACAAAATAACTGTCAGTCTCCCTCGGTCTGGGGCTTCATGCAAGATCTCACCTCGTGGAGTTTCAATGATCATGAGAACGGTGAGGAATCAGCCCAGAACTACACGGGAGGATCTTGTTAATGTACTCAAGGCAGCTGGGACCATAGTCACCAAGAAAACAATTGGTAACACACTATGCCGTGAAGGACTGAAATCCTGCAGCGCCGGCAAGGTCCCCCTTCTCAAGAAAGCACATGTACAGGCCCGTCTGAAGTTTGCCAATGAACATCTGAATGATTCAGAGGAGAACTGGGTGAAAGTGTTGTGGTCAGATGAGACCAAAATTGAGCTCTTTGGCATCAACTCAACTCGCCGTGTTTGGAGGTGGAGGAATGCTGCCTATGACCCCAAGAACACCATCCCCACCGTCAAACATGGAGATGGAAACATTATGCATTATGCATTATGGTGTTTTTCTGCTAAGGGGACAGGACAACTGCACCGCATCAAAGGGACGATGGACGGGGCCATGTACCGTCAAATCTTGGGTGAGAACCTCCTTCCCTCAGCCAGGGCATTGAAAATGGGTCGTGGATGGGTATTCCAGCATGACAATGACCCAAAACACACAGCCAAGGCAACAAAGGAGTGGCTCAAGAAGAAGCACATTAAGGTCCTGGAGTGGCCTAGCCAGTCTCCAGACCTTAATCCCATAGAAAATCTGTGGAGGGAGCTGAAGGTTCGAGTTGCCAAACGTCACCCTCGAAACCTTAATGACTTGGAGAGGATCTGCAAAGAGGAGTGGGACAAAATCCCTCCTGAGATGTGTGCAAACCTGGTGACCAACTACAAGAAACATCTGACCTCTGTGATTGCCAACAAGGGTTTTGCCACCAAGTACTAAGTTGAAGGGGTCAAATAATTATTTCCCTGATTAACATGCAAATCAATTTATAACTTTTTGAAATGCGTTTTTCTGGATTTTTTTGTTGTTATTCTGTCTCTCACTGTTAAAATACACCTACCATTAAAATTATAGACTGATCATTTCTTTGTCAGTGGGCTAACGTACAAAATCAGCAGGGGATCAAATACTTTTTTCCCTCACTGTACATCCTGGATGGTGAAAGCTAAGTGCTGTCAAGATGTAGGGTCACAGTCAAGGGCTACGGGAAAGGGAGCAAGGAGGAAAACAATCAAGAATGCAAGAAGCATAATAAAAACTGTGAAGTGCTATCTAGCAGGGATAAAAGGACTAATATTACAAGTACTGTCGGAAAAGATGCGTCTTGAGTAAGCGCCGGAATGAGGTCAAGGACTCTGCTGTTTTGACTTTGGTTGTCAGGTCGTTTCACCATTTAGGGGCCAGGGGTGAGAAGGAGCTGACTCTAGAGGAAGGAGAGTGGAGAGGAGGTAGAGTTAGTCTTCTGGCACTGGAGAAGCGCAGTGGTCTGGAAGGGATGTATGGAGAGACGAGTGTCTGAAGGTAGCTTGGTGCAGTGTGGTCGAGACAGCGGTAGGTGAGGGTCAATGTCTTGAACTGAATGCGTGCCGCTATCGGGAGCCAGTGGAGGGAGCGGAGCAGTGGAGTAGCATGTGCGAATCGTGGCAGAGAGAATACCAGACGAGCCGCAGAGTTCTGGATGGAGCGGGCGGGTAGTAGATGCAGGCAGGCAGGCAGGCCGGCCAGGAGGGGGTTGCAGTAGTCCAGGTGGGAGAGGACCAGTGACTGGACAAGCAGCTGAGTCGAGTAGTCGGTGAGGAAGGGACGGATCCGGCGTTTGTTTCTCAGGAAGAATCTGCAGGTGCGTGTCAGCGTGGTGATGTGCTAGGTGTAGGAGAGCGCAGGATCGAGGGTGACTTCTAGATTTTTAGCGGAAGAAGAAGGAGAGGGTGTGGTGGATTCCAAGGGGATTGAGATGGGGAGGTCAGCAGAAGGTGAGGAAGAGTGGGGGGAAAACAGGAGATCCGATTTGGAGAGGCTGAGCTTGAGGTGGTGTGAGTGCATCCAGGTGGAAATAGCAGACAAACAGGAAGAGATGCGAGAGGGGAATGAAACTGTGAGAAGAAGGAAAAGACAGGAAGATCTGGGCATCTTCAGCATAGAAGTGGTAGGAGAAACCATAGGAAGCGATGAGGGGGCCCAGGGAGCGAGTGTAGAGAGAGAACAGGAGCGGGCCCAGGATGAAGCCTTGGGGAACGCCTGTGAGGAGAGGTTGGGGGGTGGATGAGGAGCCTCGCCATGTCACTTGGTAGGACCGGTCACTGAGGTAGGAGGAGAACCAGGTGAGAGCAGTCCCAGAGATCCCAAGGTCAGCGAGGCAGGAGAGGAGGATGGAGTGGTCAACGGTGTCAAATGCTGCGGAGAGGTCAAGGAGAATGAGGACTGAGGAGAGGGAGGCCGCCCGAGCACAGCTGAGGGAGTCAGTGACAGCCAGGAGAGCTGTCTCAGTGGAGTGAGCTGTGCAGAAGCCGGATTGCAGAGGATCAAGTAGTGAGTGTTGGGACAGAAAGTCACTGAGCTGACGGTGGACCGCCCACTTGAGAGTCTTTGAGAGGAAGGGGAGTAGGTAGACAGGGCGGTAGTTCTGAGAAGAGGTGGCGTCAAGGGTTGGTTTCTTGAGCAGTGGGATGACAGCAGCTTGTTTAAATGCAGAGGGGAAACAGCCAGAGAGGAGTGAGGAGTTGAGGAGGGAGGAGATGAAGGGGAGAAGATCAGGAGCAGTCGCTTGGAAGAGGCGAGAAGGGAGAAAGTCCAGGGCACACGTTGTAGGTTTGTGACGTAGGAGGAGAGCATCCATGCAATCAGACTACACCCTTGTAGTAGCTTGAATATCCTTACTGTCTTAAAGAACGTTGACAGCTTGTTTTAATTATAATTTTATTTGTAATGCTTAAAGAATGTTGATAACACTGTCAAGCTTGCTGAAACCCAGAGGAGGATTTCCTCCAATTAGTAGGCCTTCAGCATTCTGTTTTGTCCACTTCCCGGCATAATGAACAGATTTTTTTGGGCACAGAGCCTTGATTGGAATGTCTTGGGTTGAATTAAAATACAGATGGAAATGTAAGCAGTATTCATATTTTAAATGTCAATCTATTCTCTAGTGGAGAAAATCAAGCAAGAAACCATGGAGCAGGAGAGAAAGGCAGCAGAGGAGAAACACAAAGAGCTGAAGCAGAATCTTCTTGACCAGGAAAGAACCCATAAAGAAAACCTGGAACAGTACATGGAAAAAGCTGAGTCGGAGAGGCAAAAATACATACAAGAGCAAAATGCAATTTTGGATGCCAAACTGAAGGTAAATATATATTTTTAAATGTCACATTGCATACAGCACACTGAACAAACTGGAGCAAAATGTATGAATTGTCCAGTACATATGACATAAGTCAAACCATACAGATGCTCTATTAAGTATGAACTGGTAATGAGTTTTGCAGCTTATTTAAATGTTAATTTATAAAATCAAATAAAAAATGACAACTCTAAAAGGTTGTCACTGAGTTTCAGATTTTTATTTTTCAATTATTATTTTTGTGTTCTGTCAAGTCACATACCTGTAGTATTTCCTTAATCTGCTAATGTTATCATTACTTTCTGTCTGCTTTTGGAATAGAAGTAAGCAAAGATGAAACTATTTGTGAAAACCTCTTGTTAACCTTGCCCCTGATTTATGTTACTGTGTTGCAGGAACAACAACAATTGATCAATGAAGGCTTCGCTAAGAAATCTGAAAGCATGGCACATGAAATTCAGGCCTTGAGATATCAGATAGCAAATGCAGGCAGAGGAGGAGGAAGATGTGTTATAATATAATAAGCTTATCTGTGTCTTAACTATTTAATTGTGCATTTGAATAAGTTATGGGTGAACTGGCAGATTTCCAATATGGTTTTCTGCATCTTCATGTGTTGCTATAGTGTATAAGTGAAATGTATACCACTCATCCAGTTTGATTCTGTCATATAAACTACTTTTAAGACTTTTAAATCTAAAACTTGCCACATACTGAAAGTGTTGTCATAACTTCCTGGATGGCAGAAAAACTGTATGATTCTGTATACCAATGTATCCTACAATATTGTACCTTTAACATTTGTTAACAATATACCTGTTCTTGTCAATATTGTTGTATTATCAATTAATGTCAAGAAGATCAAATATTTGTGAACTGCTAGCTTGTGCTAGTCTTTATTAACATGCTTCTAAAACCATCTCTCTTTGGTACATCACTTCCGGCATTCCTTTTATATCTTAATATTTACCTCCTGTGATATGAAAATGTAACTGCATATCACTACATCCCCTTTTCTTTGAGGTATAAACACTTATTCTTAACAATGAGAACAACAGTAACACAACACATCACAATCAACAAACATTTGCATATGTACAGTCTCAAATATTCACCTTAGTGACTAATCTTAAATAATTCACATTTAAATAAACAACATACTTGCATGACATTTATCAGATACTTTTTCAAATTGAAGATTCAATCTTTCAGGTGTTTTAGGTGAGGTTCTTCTCAGAACAGGTAAGTCAGTCTGTTTGCTTGACAAAGAGGAATTGTGTGTGAGCACAGGTGAAGACTCAGATGCAAGGTGGTTGTCATCTGATTATTCTTGCTCTTGAAATGTTTCTGGAGTTCTCAGAAGGCTGCGTTGATTTCTTCTGAGGATTTGTCCATCTTCAGTCTTTACAGTGTATGACCTAGGGCTTACTTCCTGCAGGACTGTTGCTTTTCTGTACCATGCATTACATCATATCTTGAGAGTGGTTGCAGGCTTTTTTGTTGCTTTGTCATAATTTTGTTTCTGTTTTCTCTTCAACAACTTTTGCTTCTGCCTCAGCTTTTTGTTCTGCTTCTCCACTGAACTTTAGGGTAGTGTGGTACATAATTTACGACCCATTAAAAGTTCTGCGGGAGATAAATCACACTCCAGGGGCGAAGCTCGGTAGTAGGGATCTGATTTGCTGTCTGTTGCCTTTTTTAACAGCTGTTTGAGAATGTGGACTCCTTTCTCTGCTTTCCCATTTGACTGAGCATACAGTGGACTTGATCTTATGCGTAGAAAGTCATAATGTTCAGCAATTGCAGTTGAACGATGGACCACTGTTGCTTACCACAGCTTGAAGTATTCCATGTCTTGCAAAGATTTACCTGATGTGTGTAATCACACAGTGCTGGAGAGTTATGTCATCTCAGGACAGCTGGAAAAGATATCTATCACTTCAGGTGAAATAGATCAGTTCCAACTTTTTGCCATGGTGCTATTGGAAGGTCAGCAACTATCATGGGCTCCCTCGCTTGCTTGTTGTGATATTTTAGACAAGTTTCACATTAACCTATCATCCTTTTGATATCCAGATTAATTCCAGGCCAGTATATTGCATCTCTAGCTCTTATCTTGGATTTTTCAAATCCAAGATATCCCTCATGAATTCTCTTGAGCATGTCTTGATGCATATTCTGTGGTACGACTATTCTGTCTTTTCTGAGCAATAGTTAATTTACAACACTAAGCTCTACTCTGATCTGGTAATACTGTGCACACGAGCCATTGGACAAGCCTTAATACAGATTTGTAATAATTGTCTGCTGCATTGGGTCCTTTGCTGTCTCTTCTGCAATCTGCTTTGATTTCAGGTCTGACACACAGAGGGTCCAACAGCCACCATATTCACATCCACAGTTGAACTCACATCACCTACGTGGTTGCCATGGGTGCTCGGTACAAGGCATCTGCTAGCACTATGTACTTGCCAGGCTTGTATATTAGTTCAAAGTCATAGTATTGCAGATTCATCATTAATCATTGAATTTGAGGAAATATTCAATTCAAGTTTTTCTTTATGATTGCTATCAGTGGTTTGTGATCAAGAGGTTCTTTGGGAACATGCATGGCCATCATCCTGACTCTATAGCCCTAAGGATGACTTTCTCTGAGGCTGAAGTTTGCCAAACCAAAGATTTCCAAATAAGGAAGTACAAAGATGAAATTAATAGGTATGATAGATTATTTCTTATACACAGCACTGACACTGATGTAAAAATGGTATTATCCCAAATTCACAGCCATTTGCTCTGCATTATATTCTTGTTGATGCTTTTTCCAGTTTCAAACCTGATCTTGTGAGGCTGCATAAATATCAGGCCTCTGACAGTTCAAGTTGCACTACAAGTTTCACAGATAGGACCATAGGTGGTGCTCCTTCCTACAAAAATGTCAAACATCACCGCAATTGAAAGCTCTTAAACTGTGGTCCACAGATGTCCATGGACGAAAGTGTGGGTTATTCTTACTCTATTAAATTAGAGTAATTAAAGCAGACCTACCAGTGGATAGGGCCTGCTTGTATTATATTATACTGCCATTCCATGCCATGTGGAAGACCTCTACTTTTGTAGTTCTCAATTTATATTCATATCTCAATCAATCAATCAATCAATTTGTATTTGTATAGCGCCCTTCGCTACATACAACATACAACAAATGTACAGCAAAATAAAATACATAAATACAATAAAATAAAATAAAATATAGACCTGTAAACATTTTACATGATCTAGAATAAAGTGAGTGAACATTTAAGTAAATAAACCATTTAGGCACGGAGGAGAGAAAAACAAAAAAACTTCTATATCTAAGGCATTCTGTTTTAAGTGAGTGAGCTCGTTAAACCATGGTGAGCGTTTCGTTGGTTTAATTCATCTTTAATGGAGCTACTGTATCTAAAGCAGTTCTTAGCATATGGTTGAAGTTATTTAATAATTTGTCTACAGATCCTGTTTTGATAAAGCTAGTAGTAGGCAACAGAGTAGTACATTTATGAATAGCAGTAGGAATTAGGCAACGAGATTTTATGTTCCTCTCCTCTCCACAAGCATGTGGGACAACTCAAACGAAGCATACAAACTACAGAATCAGTTTCTGCATTGTTGATCATGATTAGACACACTATATTGCAACACTACCACCCTTTTAAATAATAGAATAATTATAAATTATGACATTTGTTGATTTTATTAAAAATATTAAATGTAAACGTATTTTTCTTACAATTTTCCCTTGAAGTACTAGTCAAAATACAACTTTAAAGACAAACTGGGTGACTATTGGGTAAAAAATGAAAAACTGTATATTGTTTCCCTACTTTGCAGTCAATATCTCCTCACAGTGATATCTTAACAATCTTGGTATCATTTACCCCTAGTCTCTAGTTTCCAGTGATATAAAAACAATTTTTCTGGCTATCATCTCAACAATGAGTGTAATGTTTGTATTTAGGTGGGAATCTACAATCTATTTCTAATCTGTTCCACTTCTGTATCTGCCATGTCTTGGAACAGGCTGCCCTTTTGAAACTCTTGGAGGATTTCTGATCATGTTTTTTTTTTTTTTGTATTACTTCAAACCATGTTTTTACATATTGCATGTCTTTTCTTTAGATATTCAGTCTTTAGTGGAACATTATTATTTTTTATAATTCTAAAGTAATCTGAATTATTTTATTGAATTATTCATTTGAAGCTGTTCTATGTGAGACTGTAATCTTACTAGAGCTGGTGTTTCTTTGCCATATTTAGATCTGTTTTAATTTTACATGTTCAATCTGATTCAAAGTGTCAGTTTCCTATATTCTACATAAGTATAGTATTAGAGCTATCTGCCTCATAGCCTCGATTTTCTTTTTCAGTTCTCAAACATTCTTTATTTCTCAATGCAGGAATATTCATACCCACAACTTGCAGTAGTGGTTGGTGAATATAAAAATAGGTTTGGCAATGATCTAAAAACATTATTGATCCAAATTTAAAAAAAATGTATTTATTTTTTTAAGAAGAACTGGTTCTGGTAGATTATGTTTTCAGTTAAGTTATTTTAAAAAATATATTTCAGAAAGATGTTTTAGTACAAATAATATCCCCTCCAAACAGCTAAAGGGAAGCAAAGCATTGAATTTCTGGTATTGCTGCCACATTGCCACTTCTTTCTCTCATACCAAGACATTTTCAAACTCTGCTTACCCCTGTCTTTTGAAGACTAATGAAATCATACAGTTTGCAGGCATGACATGGTTAATTTGTGGATGTGTTTGACTTATCCGTGTCACTGTGTTTTGGAAGAGAGATGAGATTAAATTCAGGGCTGCCTGGCCAATAAGTTGTGCTGCCAAATGTGTGAACAGCAAAAAAACAAAAAACAAAAACATCAACAAAATGAAATTTAAAGGGCAAGTGCACATGTTCTGCCCCCTGCTCTTGTTCACTCACTTTTCAAGCTGCTTTTCTTGTCCCAAGATATGGGAGACCCATCTTAATCTACAGGAAAATGGTTCTAGTGACCAACTGCACAAATTGAACACCCTGCTTCTGGTGACCAAACACAAGCTGCACCTTTTTCAACATCCTTCCCCAGCTTTCACAATAATGCAATTTGTCTTTTAGGTGATTTGGTTTCTAAATCAGAAAACAAAATGACAGCTTCTCATTTGAGGTGTCCCGTATTTTAGGATATACATATATATACATACAGACATGCTCAAATTTCTTGGTACCCCCCCACAAAAAACGAAGAATGCACAATTTCCTCGGAAATAACTTGAAACTGACAAAAGTAATTGACATCCACCATTGTTTATTCCATATTTAGTAGAAATCAGACTTTGCTTTTGTTTTTCAACATAATATTGTAAATAATAAAACAAATGAAAATGGCAAGGACAAAAATGATGGGACCCTCAACCTAATATTTTGTTGCACAACCTTTAGAGGCAATCACTGCAATCAAATATTTTCTGTAGCTCTCAATGAGATGTCTGCACCTTTTAACAGGTAGTTTGGCCCACTCTTAATGGTAATGCTGTTGTATCTTTATGCCTGCATTAAAAGAATGTGCAAGAGAACTGGTCAGTTTATTGTGGGTTCCAAGGTAAAATAAGTAAATTGCTAACAGACGATTAACAGTGGTGTATTTCAGGTTAATTGCAATTAAACAGCTGTTTTTTTAATTAACTATTATTATGTTATTATTATTATTATTATTATTATTATTATTATTATTATTATTATTATTATTATTATTATTTCTTGGCAGATGCCCTTATCCAGGGCGACTTACAACATAAGTGCAAAAATACAGAGAAGTACAAGGCATCAATCATTACAAGTTCAACTAAAACATAACAATTCAAAATACATTTTACAGATTCCAATTTACAATTTACACAAGTACAGTAATTGAGGTCCTACATCCTGGACGGTGAAAGCTAAGTGCTGTCAAGATGTAGGGTTACAGGCTAGGGCTACGGGAAAGGGAGCAAGGAGGAAAACAATCAAGAACGCGAGGAGCATAATAACCTGAAGTGCTATCTAGCAGGGATAGAGGACTAATATTACAAGTGCTGTCAGAAGAGATGCGTCTTGAGTAAGCGCTGGAATGAGGTCAAGGACTCTGCTGTTTTGACTTCAGTGGGCAGATCGTTCCACCACTTAGGGACCATGGATGAGAAGGAGTGGGCTCTGGAGGAGGGAGAGTGGAGAGGAGTTAACCTTCTGGCACTACAAACAAGTGACAAATTAAAGGAAAAAACAACATAAAGTGTCTCAGTAAGGTGTTGATCAACAGAATGTGTAAAAAGTGTAATGTCCCAGAGGACAGCAGAGGTGGACCCAAGTGCAAGCTCACCGAGAGAGGAAGCAGGGCTAACAATACAGAGGGGAAATCTGAGAGATGAGGTTCAAAGACAGTCCAGGGGTCAATAGATGGGGCAAACAGGCTGAAACAGGCAATCCAAAAGGGGTGGTCGAAAAGCAAAGGCAGGAGGTCAGGAACACAGGAAAGTAAATAGCCAGAGGTAATGCTTAGAAATGCTGCAATGAAGAAGATAAGACTTAGCAGTGAATGAAGGACAAACAGGGGTTTAAGTGCAGGGGGGGGGGGTGTGGTGTGGTGTGGTGTGTGTGTGACAATAGAGAACAAGACTAGAAGACAGCCTTGAGGAACAGAATTGTTCATGGCAGGATAAGTACTCTGATGTCTTATGGGAAAACTCTCCTTGGTTTTGAATGAGTTTTGGCTGATGAGTGTTGTGCAGCCTTCCTGGCTGCCTCTGCATAACATGAGTGTGGTATCTTGAGGAGAAAAGGAAAGTTAACTTGAGAATAGATGCTGGATTGCTTTCCTATTTTTCCTACTTATCTGACGGGGCTGGTAGAGCCTGTTCCCCGGTGGTCAGCTGGGCCTGAGATGGAAAGCAGTGCACCTGTGGAGAGACATGCTGGGGAAAAGGATAGCGGAGGGACGTGAAGTGGAACATAAGTGTGTGTGTGTGTGTGTGTGTCCACCTGGCCTCAATGACGCGTCCCCTCTGAATGTCCTTTCCTTGTTCCCCTCTCCCTGCCTAGGATTGGTGGCACTGCAGAGCCTGGTCCAGGGGCTGACGCAGTAGGAGGGGGACCCCGTACTGCAAAGCCTCCTAGGAATCCACTGGCCATGAACTTGAATGGACACTTGTGACGAAGACTCCTTGCAGCAGATTTACACATTCATTCCGGGACTGACTTTGGGGGGCCGAGACCGACTTTATTTTTAGCATAGTTTTATTGTGGATTTTCTTGATTAGTTCGCATTTTATTTTGCCTATCTAAACATTTCCTATGGGTAATGGGGCCTCTAGGCCGGCGGACTTCGTGCCCCACCTGGCAACCATCGTAATAAACTTGTTGTAATTCCAAATATTTACTCTGTGGTGTGTACATTGGGATCTGGCTAAAGCCTGCGTGGGGAGAGCGGAGGGGGGGAGTAGTAAGACCCCCCTCCTCACTGGAACAAAATAGGGGTGGCATGGTCCTGTGACTGTGGCAATTGTTCCCCCCCTTTTGTCATAGTTGCATTAATTGTTTTTGATATCCCCTATGCTCCCTTTCCCTTCGCTCTTAACTTTGACTTAACATCTTGTCTCCACTTACCAGCTTTTACATTCTAGGATGCAAGACCTTATATATTGTTTACTGTATATCTCCCATACACTTGTGTAAATTTGTAAAATGTTTTATTGCACTTTGTGTTGTGCTTATATTTTGTAAGTTGCCCTGGACAAGGGTATATGCTAATAAATAATGATTGCATGGTTAGTATTCTGGTGATGATGAACAGGTGAATTGTGGCTGTAAGGTGTGATAATAACACTGACAGGAACCAGTGGAGGCAAAACCTCTGCTCCAGATGGTCAATGTGATATTTAGAGTGTGGAGATGTGCTGAAGCTTGGGAGAACAAATGGGATTCCTAAAATGTGCAGAACTAGTTTTTTGATTTGGAAATGTATTACAATCCAAATGTAGCAATTCATTGATTTACAAAGAGAAACTGAAAATATGCTTAATATAAGAGCGCTCAATAACCTCATGTATGAGAATTGTTATACTTCCTGGGTGTTAATGGGGTGTTTTCATTAAATAAAATGTGCAAACCACAAAAAACACTTGTAATTGTCAGTTTATCAAGTGTGTTTTATATTGTTTTAATGGTTTTGGTTTTAACCTTTCACTTAATGATGTATAATACCCTGCATTTAGTGTAATGGAAGTAGATGGATTATGAACTAGTTGATCTATTGGGAACAGAGGGTGTTGATAAGAGGAGTTGCTTCTAACGGGAGTGAGGTGTTTAGTGGAGTTCCACAGGGATCAATGTTAGGGCCTTTGCTTTTTCTAATCTATATTAATGATCTGGGTCCAGTTGCATAAAACTAAACCATTAGACTAGTCTTAATTTGACAGTTCGACTAGTATAATGCAAGTTACTCAGCTGCATAAAAATGAAGACTGATTAAAACTTAATCTGAAAAGTTAGTCTCCTCACCCCCAGGCTAACTTGGAATCTATCTTCCCATTGAAATGGATGGCTGGTATAAGTTACTCCTGCCAGAGATATCAATTACACAACATTCTGCTGCATCTAATACTGCTACTATGACATCAGAAGCATGACGTCATGGGCTCGGCATTTGAAACATAATGTTATAACACTTGGACTGCGGACATTGAAGCTTGTGATTGTGCTTATTCTGATCATAACGATGGAAATCCCGGTCTCATCAAACTTAGTTACAGGTGAGGACAGCTGTACGTGTTGTCTTTATGGATTTCCAATGTGGTCTGAGCTTGTATGTGTTCAAATTAGTGCTGCGCCGATACAACAATTCGATGTAAAATGGCAAGACTATTGTTCACGATGTTGTATCGATACTCGGACCTCTAGAGTCGATGTGTATTAATGTACGTATTTATTATGCTCGTAATATGCGAGCAATAATAAGGTTTGGGGTGAATCACACGCACGCAGTTCTGAGCTCAGTCCTGTAGAGGGCAGTGCGCTCGGGCGGCTTTGCATTCTGCTCCCCATGACAACACACCACACCCGCACACCAATAAACCCCCCAGATCTGCCCCATCTGCCCCATCTGCCCCTGTCCTAATGGGACCCTGCAGCAGTTTGCTCCAACACTGAGCGGCAGTGAAGCAGATTTTCCTGCCTCTGTACGCGTTTAGTCCTTCGCCGGAGCACAAAAGGCTCATTACGGCACTTTCTCTCCCCAGTAATTCAGTTTCCTCCGCGGAGAAATACATGCATAAACAAGTTAAATAAATACATTTCATATAGTTCTAATTTAATCGAAATAGCAATCATCCAGACGTGGTGTTATTGAGATGGGTGTACATGATAGTATTACAAGCACTGTATTATTATAACCTACTGTCCACGAAATAGTAAAAAAACACGATCATTTATTAAAATAGTGATCAGGCACAGGCCAGAGGTGTGGTCAATAAGTGACAGCAGCCCTGCTGTGAGCACGGAGGAGAGGCTGATAAAAAAAGCTAAACTGGAAAGACCTGCCTCTGGACGTGATCTTCACACTGAGAACGAACCCTCTGGCCAGGGTGAGCAGCACAAATCCAAAGGTGAGCTCAGCGGGGAGCTGGGACCAGACTGTGAGGGTTAGAGACAGTCATGCTCAATATTTAGCACATATGCACATCCCGGCAAAAGAACCAATTTCCAAATCCAGGAATTGCCTCTCAAACAGAATCCAGCATTTCAGGAGCTGCTTATATCCAAGGTGTGCAGCTCTACAGCTGGGAGGGCACGGCTCCAGGCAGCATGATCTCTTCATCACTTCATTATAACTACCATTGCATTGGGCTGTAAATATTCAGCAAAACTAGGCATTTCAAAATAAGAGACTCCTTGACAGGACATTTACTTCTCAAAGACCTTGTACTTAAAAAAGGCCAATTTCCCCACTGCTGAGTGTGATCATATTCATTATCAACATTTTACACAACAAGACCTAAATGTTTCCTTAAAGACCTGTACTGTTCCCTGCAATGCTTTAGGTGTTTATTAATAGAAGCTGTAAAGATTAATTAAGAAACAAACTATAAAACTATACAAGTGTGTGACATAATCAATGTCTAGCTCTTAAATCCACAGCCACATATTTCTGTTTCAGACAAGTTCTCTATGAGAAGGGGGAGCTGACAGGGACAGGGATTTATGGCTCGGTCTTTGCTGGGATCAGGAAAGCGGACAACGTGCCAGTAAGGATCTTCACTCAATTTCTGAAACTACAATGGATAATTAAATAATAATAATTAAATAATAATTATTAAAATATGGGTATATTGTCCAAAACTACCAATTTTAGTAGCTGAGTACAGTACAGTCATGTAGTCATTTTAATATGTGTCAGCAAGTATTACGATAAAGCTTAAATGTATTACACTTCAGTAGGTACATAGGAAAGATGAACATTTCATTATATAAACATAGTTGAATCTTAAAAAAAGATTCCAGGGCATCTCTCTATTCAAATATATACAGTAAAGTACCACCACCAGCCTGCACAGTGGTAACAAGGCATGATGGATCCATGTTCTCATTCTGTTTACGCCAAATTCTGACTCTACCATCTGAATATCTCAACAGAAATCGAGACTCATCAGACCAGGCAACATTTTTCCAGTCTTCAACTGTCCAATTTTGGTGAGCTTGTGCAAATTGTAGCCTCTTTTTCCTATTTGTAGTGGAGATGAGTGGTACCCGGTGGGGTCTTCTGCTGTTGTAGCCCATCCACCTCAAGGTTGTACGTGTTGTGGCTTCACAAATGCTTTGCTGCATACCTCGGTTGTAACGAGTAGTTATTTCAGTCAAAGTTGCTCTTCTATCAGCTTGAATCAGTCGGCCCATTCTCCTCTGACCTCTAGCATCAACAAGGCATTTTCGCCCACAGGACTGCCGCATACTGGATGTTTTTCCCTTTTCACACCATTCTTTGTAAACCCTAGAAATGGTTGTGCGTGAAAATCCCAGTAACTGAGCAGATTGTGAAATACTCAGACCGGCCCGTCTGGCACCAACAACCATGCCACGCTCAAAATTGCTTAAATCACCTTTCTTTCCCATTCAGACATTCAGTTTGGAGTTCAGGAGATTGTCTTGACCAGGACCACACCCCTAAATGCATTGAAGCAACTGCCATGTGATTGGTTGGTTAGATAATTGCATTAATGAGAAATTGAAAAGGTGTTCCTAATAATCCTTTAGGTGAGTGTATATATATATATATATATATATATATAAAAGCACACACACAAAGGCTTAAGCAGATAAACACATGTATATTCAGGAAAAGTTGTAAATTGCAATACTACTAAGCATTACATTTATATTTTAATGTATGATTATGTACAACAAGTTTGAACCGCTTTTTGTGTTAACTGAAATGGTAACTGAAAAGTGCAAACTTATGATTTGGACTATAATTACAATAAACTAATAAATAAGTATTTTTTTCATATCAGAATAATTTGCTTTACTAATCAGCATGACTACAAGTGTAATGATTGAGACTATTTTATGTACATCAAAATTGATAACCATAAGCATAACTTATTCTGACTTCCTTATTAGGTTATATACTGTGAGGTAAACACATTCAAAAGTAGTTCCAAACCTGACAGGTCATGTTCAATGTATTTCCAGCTTCTTTATGAAAATCAAATATTACACTAGCTTAGAATGAAAAAATATTGTTCATTTGTCTTTTGCCAGTTTAGGTATATCACACATACAAAAATACAATTAATACAATGTAAAATGAAAGTGTTGCACTTACTTTGTGAGTTGATCTTTATTCAGTGTCCTTCCCTGTGTGCTTCTATCCTTTTGGAAAACAACTGTTTTTACAAGAACAACATTGAGTTGTTTCTGTTTGGAAAGTTGTCTTGGAATGATATTTTTTAGGGTATGAACTAATATTGATAAAATCCCTTATGTGAAATGGAAAGGGAAGTTCACTGGGGGACCAATCATTGATAACCGTCTAAGGAAATTATGAAAGCTTGGAGTTACAGAAATGGAAAGTCTGAAATCTTGAAATCCTTTCAGAATCATGTTTGGCATACTGCCAGAATTTCAGCTGTCTAAGATTAGGTATTTAAATCAAGTTATTGCTGGAAACAGTGAACATGGTTGGTTTGTAATTGAACATAGTTTGTACATCACTAGCAGTGTGAATGATGCTATAAGTACTAAGCAATATTTAATCAACAAAGTTTATATTAACACTTACCACTACAGTGAGGGAAAAAAGTATTTGATCCCCTGCTGATTTTGTACGTTTGCCCACTGACAAAGAAATGATCAGTCTATAATTTTAATGGTAGGTGTATTTTAACAGTGAGAGACAGAATAACAACAAAAAAATCCAGAAAAACACATTTCAAAAAAGTTATAAATTGATTTGCATGTTAATGAGGGAAATAAGTATTTGACCCCTTCGACTTAGTACTTGGTGGCAAAAACCCTTGTTGGCAATCACAGAGGTCAGACGTTTCTTGTAGTTGGACACCAGGTTTGCACACATCTCAGGAGGGATTTTGTCCCACTCCTCTTTGCAGATCCTCTCCAAGTCATTAAGGTTTCGAGGCTGACGTTTGGCAACTCGAACCTTCAGCTCCCTCCACAGATTTTGTATGGGATTATGGTCTGGAGACTGGCTAGGCCACTCCAGGACCTTAATGTGCTTCTTCTTGAGCCACTCCTTTGTTGCCTTGGCTGTGTGTTTTGGGTCATTGTCATGCTGGAATACCCATCCACGACCCATTTTCAATGCCCTGGCTGAGGGAAGAAGGTTCTCACCCAAGATTTGACGGTACATGGCCCCGTCCATCGTCCCTTTGATGTAGTGCGGTTGTCCTGTCCCCTTAGCAGAAAAACACCCCCAAAGCATAATGTTTCCACCTCCATGTTTGACGGTGGGGATGGTGTTCTTGGGGTCATTCCTCCTCCTCCAAAGTTGAGTTGATGCCAAAAAGCTCGATTTTGGTCTCATCTGACCACAACACTTTCACCCAGTTCTCCTCTGAATCATTCAGATGTTCATTGGCAAACTTCAGACGGGCCTGTACATGTGCTTTCTTGAGCAGGGGGACCTTGCGGGCGCTGCAGGATTTCAGTCCTTCACGGCGTGTGTTACCAATTGTTTTCTTGGTGACTATGGTCCCAGCTGCCTTGAGATCATTAACAAGATCCTCCCGTGTAGTTCTGGGCTGATTCCTCACCGTTCTCATGATCATTGAAACTCCACAAGGTGAGATCTTGCATGGAGCCCCAGAGCGAGGGAGACTGACAGTTATTTTGTGTTTCTTCCATTTGCGAATAATCGCACCAACTGTTGTCACCTTCTCACCAAGCTGCATGGCGATGGTCTTGTAGCCCATTCCAGCCTTTTGTAGGTCTACAATCTTGTCCCTGACATCCTTGGACAGCTCTTTGGTCATGGCCATGGTGGAGAGTTTGGAATCTGATTGAGTGTTTATGTCTTTTATGTGTCTTATAGTGTATAAATAAGATATATACTATAATATTGACTGTTGTTGCACTAGTATAAGGGGTTAAAGACAATCTATTTGATGCCACCACCCTGTGGGTTAGGAATGGAAAAGAATGTAATGGAAGTGGGGGAGGAAGTATATATTAAATAAGTTATGGAATGTTGCACGCCATGGTCACTGAGTGATTTACATAATTTAAATAACAATTGCTTTGTAGGCCTATGCCATGGAGTGGTAAGATCAGCCAGTGACTGAGAACTTTTTTGTGACTTCAATTTCGTGCAAATTCTTTAAACTCAAGACACTTCCAAATGTGCAGAAACTCAAAAAATGTACTTGTAAAAATGTAGCGGTACTTTTTCAGATACGTCTGCCATATATTGTGTACTTATTTGTTGTTTTTGTATGTGCATTTACTGTTTGCTGTGTCTATACAGGGGAATAGTGTTTAGATATTAATGTATATTCACAATCATTGTATAATACACTTGGGTTTGTTATGGTCTTTATCCTCCCTATCTTTAAGTCTGGCGATCCCTTTCTGTCTTGGTTGGGAAATGTTACAATGTTCCATAGATGTTCAAAGCTGAGAGGGGTGGCAATGGCTCAAATGGGCAAAACCAACCGGCAGTGGCGGTGATTACGGAGTCAGTGTGAAGTGTGAAATTCAATGTGAAGCCTATCTACAAGCATATATAAGTGTAGAATCTAATCTAAGGTTATTGTTGAACATTTTACATTAGTATCAGCTGCCATTAGATGTTTTATGGATTTACACATACTAATCCTTGAACACCAACAGAGCAAAATAAAATTCAGCATCTATATTGATCACTGTAAACGAAATACAGACAAAATAAACATGTATTGATTACAATTACATTACTAGCAAGATAGATAGATAAAGCTGTTTTTCCCCAAACTCACACAGCAATAAACACACCGTAAGAACAAGTTCAACATAGAGAGAGATACTGTTCCCTTCACTGTGTTATTCAGCATTTACATACAGCGAGACAAAGGTAAAATAACAAAAATGAGCTACTGTAATTAGGTAGTCATTGAACATCAACAAAACAAAATAAAACAGCTTCTCACTTCTTATGTGCTTGTTGAACATTTTGCATATCTGCTGAAGTTACTTTAAAGGCTGTGCACCACTGTAATGTTGTTATAGCTACACGAGTCAGATCCAAACTTAATTAATCAATATATTTAAATAGATATATTTTTATACAATATACTACTTAATGTAAAACAATGTGAACACAGTCTAAATCTGCAACTTTGGTGAGCGAAGTTCCTCACTTATTGCTGTAGTATACAATTAACATAAAGACAATTAAAGAAAAGAAAACAATTTGTAATCTGGAAGTCAGGCTGGAGGATAATTACTAATATATTCCTCACCTCCATACATCTTGTGTTTATTTTCAATCATTTTATGTTTTGCAGTTCATATTCTTGTGCAAATGTCCAAATAAAGTTGGATGTGATTGAACTATTTTATATTAATAGTTTGTTGTTGTTGATGGCTGTAAACATGTTGTAAAAGCCCAATACACAAAATATATTTTACAGTGATATATAGTAATAATATAGACTAGGTTATAATTTGATTCAAACTAATTATTTGTTAATTACAGTAGATGCAATTGCCAGACAAAAATTATATCAGTGGATATCTGTATTTGTATTTTTTAAAACTCACAAATTATCATACAGTTTGATTCACATGATACATCATTCCACTGTCCATTCAATACAATAGTACAATCTTCTTTGCCTTTATGATTGTTCGGTTCACCACTTTTCCAATTGGTGAATCCAAGGGGTTTCTCTTCTAAATCTACAAATCGTCCTTCACTCTTCCTATCATTTGCTCCAATGTAAGCAGTCTGAGACTCTGCAAGGAACTTTGAAAAAACATCATTCTCCACTTTGTTTTTCGGTGTGGCCATTTTTGCACCAGCATCACCACAGATCTTTAAGCCTTGGTCAAAATTTCCAAGTTCTTTATTGGACACCATGTATTTATTGCCAACTCTTCTCCAGAGTAGAAACTGTGAAGCTGAAATAAAGAAAACTAATTCAATTACAGTACAATTTAATCGAGGTGAAATTATCCCTTGCAGCTTTTTAAGTCTACTTAGCATCTAAATTTTGGAAAAAAAATAAAAGTGAAGATTGAAATCAAAAAGTAAAATATGAATTTGAATCTGACTGTTATATATCCGAAATCCAAAACTGGCAAGTGGAGGGTCACTTTTAACATTTCTGACAACAGTAATATCAACATCTCACAATCATGTTTAATTACCTGAAACATTATTTTCAAAAAGCAATGCATACCTTTTTCAAGTCTGGATAAACTGCCTTGAAGTGTCTGAACCTGTGACTGTAATTTAGCAATGAGACTTGGATCAAATGCTGCACCTGAAATGAAGAAGCTATTGTTACAATGACAAACTTACTGGTAAGACACCACACTCTGCCAAGTTGAAATGAAGACTTTATGAAGCCAACAAATACATTCCTGGACAAATGTTTTCTGACCATTTTCAAAGAATAATAATAAAAAGTGTGGAAAATTTTATTCTGAGGAGTGAGGGAGGGCTAAAATTGAGAATTTTAATGTATGTGTATTATTTTGTTTGTCCATGCAGATCAATTAAGTGCAGTCTACAAAGGCTAGTACTTTTAGAAAACAGTTATAAAACTACATTTATGATACTTCATACTGTGGAATATATTATATATTCAATGTGTACATTATTGCCTGGGAGTTGCAAGATCACTAACTTGCACATTTAACAACTTAGGGATTGAACAGTTTTTTTAGCACTATATATTCCATGTTTACCTTGATGTCCTTGTTCACCTTTTTCACCTTTCAATCCTACTGGACCGATGGGACCAGCTTTCCCTGGAGGACCCTGGACTCCCCTCTCACCTGAAGAGAAACCCATAAATATTGATAGATGATCAGTGAACACAGTCGACTGACACTTAAAGTATGTAGTTGCTAAAGTTCTTCTGCTTTGTAGGATACATGTGGTTAAATTGAAACAACTTACAACAACAACCTGGTCCAAGATGGCACCAAAATGTTAGGCAGTCTTAATCACAGAAACATCAACTGTATAACATAGCATGCCAGTGTATTCAGACTATATCTATAACAATTTTTCCATGTGATTTAGTGTTTTGACTACTTATTTTCTTAAAGCAATTACATTTTCTTTAGTTTGGACTTGATTTCAGAAAGCAGTTAGTAAGTCCTTACTATTAGCAGCATTATGCAGCCATTTAATTTACAAAGAGCTTGAGTCTCTGGACTGTCCCTAACCTTTATCTCGGTTTGTTTAAAACATCCCTTCAAGGACAGATGTTGTTGAGGCTTAAAGGTACATCTCACTAGTCATATTTGCATTTTAGACTGAAATATGATCATTTACTCCTGCTTTCATATATTGACAGCGATTAATACTTTATGAATACCAAAGGCATGTTAGAAGTGTTTTTCATATGATGGTCTCTGCCCTGGACAGGAGAGCAGTCCATCACAGGGCAGCAATTTATAATCTAAATACTACAAAGAAAAGCATGAAATTGAAACATACCTGGATGTATTATTTATTTTACCCTCTGTTACGGCCCGGCTCTGGAATGTATCAGTAGTCGTGTGTGAAATAAATGGTCTATTTTAAAATCTGACATGAACACTTATTGTTCCAATGTGAAATATATGAACTCCACTTTTCAAACCTCTCTCTCCTTTCTGTCCTCCATCTCTGCCATCTTTCCCATCTCTCCCATCTCTCCCATCCCTCCCTGGTGCTCCGTTGTTGCCGGGAGTCCCTGGGATTCCTGGGTATCCAGAGCAGGTGTTTGTCTGGAGATCTGCACTCAGCCCCACACCGAGCTCCACCGTCAGCAGAGCCACTGCAATGAGCAGCGCTGCACACTGCCTGGACACGGGCATGCTGGGACTGGCCAATAAAGCACTCTGAAACAATAACTACATCAAAATACTGACAGGTATTAAACTGACAGATTTCCTCATGAGATATAATTTATCAAAATGTATTCTTGTCAAAACATTGAAAGTCTGCGAGACCTTTTTGACGAGTCATTGATATCATAGAGAACTAGCAAACAATTATTTAGGGAATGTTATGCATAGCATATACATATAATTGCTCTTGCATTTAATATACATACAATCATGAAAATGCTGTGCAAAGAAAGAACAAATACACTCCCTTTTCTAATGAATCATTATATATATATATATACACTCACCTAAAGGATTATTAGGAACACCATACTAATACTGTGTTTGACCCCCTTTCGCCTTCAGAACTGCCTTAATTCTACGTGGCATTGATTCAACAAGGTGCTGAAAGCATTCTTTAGAAATGTTGGCCCATATTGATAGGATAGCATCTTGCAGTTGATGGAGATTTGTGGGATGCACATCCAGGGCACGAAGCTCCCGTTCCACCACATCCCAAAGATGCTCTATTGGGTTGAGATCTGGTGACTGTAGGGGCCAGTTTAGTACAGTGAACTCATTGTCATGTTCAAGAAACCAATTTGAAATGATTCGACCTTTGTGACATGGTGCATTATCCTGCTGGAAGTAGCCATCAGAGGATGGGTACATGGTGGTCATAAAGGGATGGACATGGTCAGAAACAATGCTCAGGTAGGCCGTGGCATTTAAACGATGCCCAATTGGCACTAAGAGGCCTAAAGTGTGCCAAGAAAACATCCCCCACACCATTACACCACCACCACCAGTCTGCACAGTGGTAACAAGGCATGATGGATCCATGTTCTCATTCTGTTTACGCCAAATTCTGACTCTACCATCTGAAAATCTCAACAGAAATCGAGACTCATCAGACCAGGCAACATTTTTCCAGTCTTCAACTGTCCAATTTTGGTGAGCTTGTGCAAATTGTAGCCTCTTTTTCCTATTTGTAGTGGAGATGAGTGGTACCCGGTGGGGTCTTCTGCTGTTGTAGCCCATCCGCCTCAAGGTTGTACGTGTCGTGGCTTCACAAATGCTTTGCTGCATACCTCGGTTGTAACGAGTAGTTATTTCAGTCAAAGTTGCTCTTCTATCAGCTTGAATCAGTCGGCCCATTCTCCTCTGACCTCTAGCATCAACAAGGCATTTTCACCCACAGGACTGCCGCATACTGGATGTTTTTCCCTTTTCACACCATTCTTTGTAAACCCTAGAAATGGTTGTGCGTGAAAATCCCAGTAACTGAGCAGATTGTGAAATACTCAGACCGGCCCGTCTGGCACCAACAACCATGCCACGCTCAAAATTGCTTAAATCACCTTTCTTTCCCATTCAGACATTCAGTTTGGAGTTCAGGAGATTGTCTTGACCAGGACCACACCCCTAAATGCATTGAAGCAATTGCCATGTGATTGGTTGGTTAGATAATTGCATTAATGAGAAATTGAACAGGTGTTCCTAATAATCCTTTAGGTGAGTGTATATATATATATATATATATATATATATATATATATATATAAAAGCACACACACAAAGGCTTAAGCAGATAAACACATGTATATTCAGGAAAAGTTGTAAATTGCAATACTACTAAGCATTACATTTATATTTTAATGTATGATTATGTACAACAAGTTTGAACCACTTTTTGTGTTAACTGAAATGGTAACTGAAAAGTGCAAACTTATGATTTGGACTATAATTACAATAAACTAATAAATAAGTATTTTTTTCATATCAGAATAATTTGCTTTACTAATCAGCATGACTACAAGTGTAATGATTGAGACTATTTTAAATACATCAAAATTGATAACCATAAGCATAACTTATTCTGACTTCCTTATTAGGTTATATACTGTGAGGTAAACACATTCAAAAGTAGTTCCAAACCTGACAGGTCATGTTCAATGTATTTCCAGCTTCTTTATGAAAATCAAATATTACACTAGCTTAGAATGAAAAAATATTGTTCATTTGTCTTTTGCCAGTTTAGGTATATCACACATACAAAAATACAATTAATACAATGTAAAATGAAAGTGTTGCACTTACTTTGTGAGTTGATCTTTATTCAGTGTCCTTCCCTGTGTGCTTCTATCCTTTTGGAAAACAACTGTTTTTACAAGAACAACATTGAGTTGTTTCTGTTTGGAAAGTTGTCTTGGAATGATATTTTTTAGGGTATGAACTAATATTGATAAAATCCCTTATGTGAAATGGAAAGGGAAGTTCACTGGGGGACCAATCATTGATAACCGTCTAAGGAAATTATGAAAGCTTGGAGTTACAGAAATGGAAAGTCTGAAATCTTGAAATCCTTTCAGAATCATGTTTGGCATACTGCCAGAATTTCAGCTGTCTAAGATTAGGTATTTAAATCAAGTTATTGCTGGAAACAGTGAACATGGTTGGTTTGTAATTGAACATAGTTTGTACATCACTAGCAGTGTGAATGATGCTATAAGTACTAAGCAATATTTAATCAACAAAGTTTATATTAACACTTACCACTACAGTGAGGGAAAAAAGTATTTGATCCCCTGCTGATTTTGTACGTTTGCCCACTGACAAAGAAATGATCAGTCTATAATTTTAATGGTAGGTGTATTTTAACAGTGAGAGACAGAATAACAACAAAAAAATCCAGAAAAACACATTTCAAAAAAGTTATAAATTGATTTGCATGTTAATGAGGGAAATAAGTATTTGACCCCTTCGACTTAGTACTTGGTGGCAAAAACCCTTGTTGGCAATCACAGAGGTCAGACGTTTCTTGTAGTTGGACACCAGGTTTGCACACATCTCAGGAGGGATTTTGTCCCACTCCTCTTTGCAGATCCTCTCCAAGTCATTAAGGTTTCGAGGCTGACGTTTGGCAACTCGAACCTTCAGCTCCCTCCACAGATTTTGTATGGGATTATGGTCTGGAGACTGGCTAGGCCACTCCAGGACCTTAATGTGCTTCTTCTTGAGCCACTCCTTTGTTGCCTTGGCTGTGTGTTTTGGGTCATTGTCATGCTGGAATACCCATCCACGACCCATTTTCAATGCCCTGGCTGAGGGAAGAAGGTTCTCACCCAAGATTTGACGGTACATGGCCCCGTCCATCGTCCCTTTGATGTAGTGCGGTTGTCCTGTCCCCTTAGCAGAAAAACACCCCCAAAGCATAATGTTTCCACCTCCATGTTTGACGGTGGGGATGGTGTTCTTGGGGTCATTCCTCCTCCTCCAAAGTTGAGTTGATGCCAAAAAGCTCGATTTTGGTCTCATCTGACCACAACACTTTCACCCAGTTCTCCTCTGAATCATTCAGATGTTCATTGGCAAACTTCAGACGGGCCTGTACATGTGCTTTCTTGAGCAGGGGGACCTTGTGGGCGCTGCAGGATTTCAGTCCTTCACGGCGTGTGTTACCAATTGTTTTCTTGGTGACTATGGTCCCAGCTGCCTTGAGATCATTAACAAGATCCTCCCGTGTAGTTCTGGGCCGATTCCTCACCGTTCTCATGATCATTGAAACTCCACGAGGTGAGATCTTGCATGGAGCCCCAGAGCGAGGGAGACTGACAGTTATTTTGTGTTTCTTCCATTTGCGAATAATCGCACCAACTGTTGTCACCTTCTCACCAAGCTGCTTAGCGATGGTCTTGTAGCCCATTCCAGCCTTGTGTAGGTCTACAATCTTGTCCCTGACATCCTTGGACAGCTCTTTGGTCATGGCCATGGTGGAGAGTTTGGAATTTGATTGAGTGTTTATGTCTTTTATGTGTCTTATAGTGTATAAATAAGATATATACTATAATATTAACTGTTGTTGCACTAGTATAAGGGGTTAAAGACAATCTATTTGATGCCACCACCCTGTGGGTTAGGAATGGAAAAGAATGTAATGGAAGTGGGGGAGGAAGTATATATGAAATAAGTTAAAGAATGTTGCACGCCATGGTCACTGAGTGATTTACATAATTTAAATAACAATTGCTTATAAACAGAGATGTTACATATACCACTCTTCCAAATCGAGTCTATCATATTAGCAACTTTTAAAAATAATAACAAATAACGGCAGACGTCAAACTTAAGCATGAATGCTCTCTCAGTTTGTTCGGCTGTGTTGACTCACCAGATTTGTCTTCCCTACTGCAACTATTATCACATCAACCATGCTTTAGCAGCGTGCTCTTACTCCTTGATAGTGATTATAGTTTCCATTCCATTCCATTCCAAAACCATCTGCCACATATCTGCAGTATAATTTGCATAATTTGATGCAAAACCAATGTGAGGTTTAAGATAGGTGTTTTCAGTAATGGCTGCTGATTTGACACTCACCTACAGGCCAACTTTGTGCAGGGACTGGGACATTGTTGATGTATGCATACAAGAGAGTAAAGCTACATCTAATATACTTACAGGCCTTACATATTATATCATATGTTAATGTTTTTTTTCCCCACTGGTATTCCCCCACCACTGTCCTCCCTCAATCCTCCCCCCTGAGTCAGCACTGTTTGTATCCCCCATGAGGACACAGGCACATATACACCTCCTGTCAGCACAGATCAATGCCCATGTTTGGAAAGTCCATGTTGTCAGGAGAGGTCACTGCCCAGTATCAATCCTGTTTTCCATCTGTCTGTGAGCAATAGTACAGCTGAGAGAGAAGTAAGCATAATTTTAGCTCAAGGTTTCTTTAACTAATTTTACACTAATTTCCAGATTCTCCAGGAGGTTCCTGGAACTTCATTCTTCCCCATTAATGTCTAATATAGGCAGTGCTGTGCCACAGGGCAACAATACACATCTAACTAGGTCAAAACACAGAGCTCACAGACCTTAATAGAACCGCAGTCACCAGCAAATAGTTAACACCAAGGCAAGGGTATTCCTAGTGAAGACCTCCTCAAGATGCGTGATTAAGCAGTGAGCTATTACATTGATATCAATAAAAATAATACTGGCAGTTTTAGATTATGAATCACATGTGAGAAACCAGACAATCACAGAGCAGCATTTCCCAAAATTCCTATACCTCTTATCTTGTACATAAATGCCATCCCATGTATAGAAATATCAGTATTAAAAAATAATAAAGCTAAACACGCAGCTTGTAGCAGCTTAAATGATGTAAATCATAAACATAAACAAAAACAGATCTGAAGAAACATATAAGTATACATATAAAAACTTGAAAAGCAGCTACTAACTTGTTCTATAAGGTATGGTTGGAGATCCACTTTTTCTTTTGCAGAAGAGGAAATAAAAATACAGCTAATCTCTGCAAGCATTACCTTGCTGTTTTTACCGATGGCACAGGCCGTACATATGTCACACAAGCACCATTACAGACCGAAAATCACCAAGGTGGTCGTAGACAGCCCCAATGTCACTGAAGTACAAATGTACTCCCCAGCAGGCAAAATACATTAGAAATGACATTGTTTTAACATTTCTTCCACGTTGATTGTCAGCATTGATTTAATAAGCCAAATACAACCAACATCTGTTGAACCCCAAACAAACAGACTGTTGGTTGAAATTACTTTATTAAAAGGAGTATCATCACCCCTGGACAACTCAGACCACCACTTCATCTCCTTTTCCCTTTCTCTCCCCTGCCTCCCCACCCCACCCACTCCCTATGTCACCTTAAGCCGTAATCTCCGCTCCCCCTCCCCCTCCACCCTTGCCTCCACTGCTCTCACTCTCTTACCTTCCATTGATTGTTTTTCACATCTGTCTGTTAACTGTGCTACCTCCTCTTTGTTCTCCTCCCTCACCTCCTCCCTTGATTCTCTCTGTCCTTTCACATCTCATCCTGTCTGTCCCTCCCCTCCTCAGCCTTGGATCTCTTCTGTTCTCTGCTCAACCCCGTCCAGGCTGCTGAACAGAAGTGGAAGAGGTCCAAACTCCCAGATGTCCTGTTCATATGAGCTACTAAATACCAGCACATGCCAGATTTCTTACATTGATACAGGAAAACAGCTCAGTGTGTTCATGTTAGGCTCGGGCCGCTAGAGGGCAGATTCATACTTGTTTGGGTGTTGAGTGTGAAGACCGTACCCTGTGTTGACTCTGTGGTCCATCCACTTGGAGGTTTTCCAGTGCCGGCATCATCCCCCTTGTCTGTAACCCTCTGTGTTCAAGACTGAAAAAACTGTGAGCTGGAGAGATAGGATGGGGGCTTTAACTCATGTAGCAACAGCCCAAACAGAGCAGTGTAAAGGACTTAATAAAAAGTTTCCCTCCCATCTTGATTTTAAAGACCCTGCTATAGCTCCCAGGTATCCCAAGGACATCACTATACACCGATCAGCCATAACATTATGACCACTGAAAGGTGAAGTGACTAACACTGAAAATCTCGTTATCATGGCACCTGTCAGTGGGTGGGATATATTAGGCAGCAAGTGAACATTTTGTCCTCAAAGTTGATGTGTTAGAAGCAGGAAAAATGGGCAAGCGTAAGGAGCGACTTTGAGAAGGGCCAAATTGTGATGGCTAGACGACTGGGTCAGAGCATCTCCAAAACTGCAGCTCTTGTGGGGTGTTCCCGGACTACACTGGTCAGTACCTATCAAAAGTGGTCCAAGGAAGGAAAAGCGATGAACCGGCGACAGGGTCATGGGCGGCCAAGGCTCATTGATGCACGTGGGGAGTGAAGGCTGGCCCATGTGGTCCAATCCAACAGACGAGCTACTGTAGCTCAAATTCCTGAAAAAGTTAATGCTGGTTCTGATAGAAAGGTGTCAGAACACACACTGTATTGCATTTTTTAGCGTACCAGTCAGGGTGCCCATGCTGACCCCTGACCACTGCCAAAATGGGCACGTGAGCATCAGAACTGGACTACGGAGCAATGGAAGAAGGTGACCTGGTCTGATGAATCACGTTTTCTTTTACATCACATGGATGGCCGGGTGCGTGTGCATCACTTACCTGGAGATCACATGGCACCAGGATGCACTATGGGCAGAAGGCAAGCCGGCGGAGGCAGTGTGATGCTTTGGGCAATGTTCTGCTAGGAAACCTTGGGTTCTGCCATTCTTTCATTCATTCCCTGATGGCATTGGCCTCTTTCAGCAGGATAATGCACCCTGCCACGAAGCCAAAATGGTTCAGGAATGGTTTGAGGAACACAACAAGTTCAAGGTGTTGACTCAATCCAATCGAGAATCTGTGGGATGTTGCTGGACAAACAAGTCCGATCCATGGAGACCCCACCTCGCAACTTACAGGACTTAAAGGATCTGCTGCTAATGTCTTGGTGCCAGATACCACAGCACACCTTCAGAGGTCTAGTGGAGTCCATGCCTCGATGGGTCAGGGCTGTTTTGGTGGCAAAAGTGGGACCTACACAATATTAGGCAGGTGGTCATAATGTTATGGCTGATCGGTGTATAAGGTCTTACATCCTAGATTGTAAAAGTGCAGACATGATGTTAATTCAAATTTAAGAACTAAGGGAGAGGGAGCATAGGGGAAATCAAAATAAACAATGCAAGTGCTAGTGCAAAGGCAAGAGTATTACAAAACATTGTATTAGTGCAATCTTACAGGAAAATGAATTACTAAATTACAAGTAGAGTCTGAAAAGGTGTGTTTGAGTAATTGCCGAAAGGAGGTCAGAGACTCTGCTGTTTATACTTCAGTGGGAAGGTCGTTCCACCACTTAGGGGCCAGGGATGAAAATAAGCGGGCTCTGGAGGAAGGGGAGTGGAGAGGAGGCAGAGTTAGTCTTCTGGCCCTGGAAGACCACAGGGGTCTGGAGGGGATGTATGGAGAGGGATGTCTGAAGGTAGCTTGGTGCAGTGTGGTTGAGACAGTGGTAGGTGAGGGTCAGCGCAGGATCGAGGGTGACTCCTAGGTTTTTAGAGGAAGAAGAGGGAGAGAGTGTTGTAGTTTCCAAGGGGATTGAGATGGAGAGATCAGCAGAAGGTGAGGAAGGGGGGGGGGAAGAGTAGATCAGATTTGGAGAGGATGAGCTTGAGGTGGTGTGAGTGCATCCAGGCGGAGATAGCAGACAAACAGGAAGAGATGTGAGATGGGATGAGAGCGTCAGAGGAGGGAAAAGTCTGGAAGATCTGGGCATCATCTGCGACAATATGGTAAGAGAAACCATGGGATGCAATGAGGGGGCCCAAGGGAGCGAGTGTAGAGAGAGAACAGGAGGGGGCCCAGGACAGAGCCTTGGGGGACACCTGTGAGGAGAGGTTGGGGGGTGGATGAGGAACCTCGCCATGTCACTTGGTAGGTCCGGTCGTTGAGGTAGGTTGAGAACCAGGTGAGAGCAGTCCAAAGGGATTCCAAAGTCTGCGAGGCAGGAGCGGAGGATGGAGTGATCGACAGTGTCAAATGCTGTGGAGAGATCAAGGAGGATGAGGACTTAGGAGAGGGAGGCCGGCCGAGCACAGCTGAGGGAGTCAGTGACTGCCAGGAGAGCTGTCTCAGTGGAGTGAGGTGGGGTCAAGGGTAGGTGTCTTGAGGAGTGGGAAGACAGCAGCTTGTTTAAATGCAGAGGGGAGACAGCCAGAGAGGAGTGAAGAGTTGAGGAGGGAAAAGATTAAGGGGGTTAGATCAGGAGCAGTTGCTTGGAGAAGGCGAGTGGGGAGAGGGTCCAGGGCACACGTTGTGGGTTTGTGACCTAGGAGGAGAGAGGACAGTTCAGAGTCTGAAAGAGAATGAAGGGTGAGAATGAAGAAAAGGAAGCTTGATCGGTGGGAGACTTTGGCAGGATGGGAGAGGAGGGGGGACTGTTGAAGAGCTTGCGGATATCTGAGGAGAAGAAGGAGGCAAAATCATCAGCAGAGAGAGAGGAAGGTAGAGGAGGGGGAGGTGGGCCGAAGAGGGAGGAGAAGGTGGAGTAGAGTTTGCAGGGGTTGTTGACAGAGGATTCAAAGAGTGATTGGAAGTAAGACTTCTTGGCTGAGGTGAGTGAGGAGGAGAATGTACACAGTAGAGAGCGGTAGAGTTCGAGAGCAGCTGGGTGTTTGGACCTCTTCCACTTCTGTTCAGCAGCGCGCAGACTGGTTGGGGTTGAGTGGAGAACAGAAGAGATCCAAGGCTGAGGAGGGGAGGGACGGACAGGATGAGACGTGAGAGGACAGAGAGAATCAAGGGAGGAGGTGAGGGAGGAGAACAAAGAGGAGGTAGCACAGTTAACAGACAGATGGGAAAAACAGTCAATGGAAGGTAAGAGAGTGAGAGCAGTGGAAGCAAGAGTGAAGGGGGAGATGGAGCGGAGATTACGGCGGAAGGTGACAGAGGGAGTGGTTGGGGTGGGGAGGGAGCAGAAAGAAAGGGAGAAAGAGATGAAGTGGTGGTCTGAGATGTCCAGGGGTGTCACAGAGAGCGTCGAAGTGGAGCAGCCTCTAGAGAAGATGAGGTCGAGCTGGCGATCTGCCCTGTGAGTTGGGGGAGACGGGGAGAGAGAGAAGTTAACAGTGGAGGAGGGGAAGAAATCCGGCAGAGTGGGAGGAGTTGGAGAGGTGGATGTTGAAGTCTCCCAGGAGGATGGTAGGTGAGGATAATGAGGGGAGGGAGGAGAGAAGAAAGTCGAGTTCATCCAGGAAGGAGGTGAGTGGACCGGGAGGGCAGTATTGAACTAGAAGGAAGAGGTGAAAGGGAGAGGTGAGTTGGAATTCAAAGCTGTTAGTCGTGATAGAGGAGAGAAAGGGGGGGGACAGAGAATAGGAAAGAAGGGGAGAGCAGGAGCCCTGTTCCTCCTCCCTGCCCTGGTAAGACAGGGAGAGTGGGACAGGACAAACAGGGAGAATAGGGCAGCAGGGGAGATCCATGTCTCGGTGAGAGTGAGGAAATCCAGAGAATGGTGGGAGGCGAAGGCGGAGATTAAGTCGGCCTTGTTAGAAGCTGAGTGGCAATTCCGCAGGCCTCCGGAGACAATCGGTTTTAACCTTCACTGAGAAGGAAGGGACGTGCTCCATGCAATTGTGCTTTTCGTGTCTTGAACGAAGGATGTTGTTATATTGTTTGCTGCTATTTTCTATTATTTTAGTGGAGGGGAATTGGGTTTTATTTATTCTAAACTTAGTGTGTTATTCTATTATTTTCGTTGTGTTTCTTTAGGTAGAGGGAAAAAAAGTAGTTTAACACACATCAGTAACCACAATCATGACATGACAGCAGCTCCCTGGCTGTATTATGAGTTTCACATAAAACAGCGTGAGAAATGAAGTAGTGGGAAACGACTTATGGTTGATCTACTTGAGCAAGTGACTGAATTTTAAAATAATAATAGCTAGCTTGTTTAATGGATTAATGTCACACAGAATAGCATCACCTGACACGACAGGTGAGCCGTGAAGTGAAATAAATTATGAATAACGTCTGTAACATTCCTCTATCTTGCGCCTTCTTGTCCTTGTCCTCTTTTCACCTCTTCCTCTTCTCTACACCCGGCCGGAATGCTCTTGTAACCTGGGCCTGACCTGCCCCTCCCGCACTAGTTCACGTTTGTATGTCAGTCACTCCGCTAGGGGTCAGCATATTGTGCACAGTGTAAAAGCGCTCGGTAAGAACTTTTATTTTTGATTTTTTTTATATTATTTTATATTATTTATGTAATTTGTTATGGGCCCCTTGATATTCTGGGGCCCTTGGTGACTGCCTAGGCCACCTGTACCTCTGACCGGCCCTGATAATACAAGTGCAAAAAGGAATGATACATTCTAAAGGTACACAAGTGAAATAATTAAAGAAAAGTCCAAAATAACAAAAGTTAATAGATGAGTCATCACACTGTGATGTCTGTGACACTAGCATAATGATAATCCTAGTATAGATGTTTTATCGAATGCAGAAATACATCACTGTCTTGACAAATGTGCAACTACTACCTGATCCATAATTATGGTGTCAGGACAAGGTATTTTTTAAAGGAATACCATGCAAAAAAAAGCTGATATGTGATAATGTTATTGATGTGTGATTAATTTATTTAGTGATATTTATTAAGCTTATGTAAGTTATACAGAAAAAAACACTAACACCGAATTTCTGAAAAACTGAGTAAGTTATGGATCCCAGAGTGTTGTAGACATTTTTATATATAAATGTATTACCCTGCTAACACACAACGTTGCCAACATTGTGACAATGTTGTGTGTTAGCTGGGTAGTTGTTCTTAAGAAACTACATATATAGGCTGCGACTGTGCATTTCATACTGTATATTTCATGATATGCTACACAGGACAGATTTAAACACACGTGCACTTTATTTAATAATGCAACACAGTTTAATTCTCATGCAGAGAAATAATAAGGGAAAATATTTAGGATACTAGATGAAACAGGAGCAGATACGTCAAATATAACACTTAATTCTCTAACAAATACTATCATTTTTAAGGGGACAGGGGCACCAGAAATGCGCAGCAGTGGTGTAGTGGGAGACAGCAGTGGCTCTCTCTGGGCAGTAGATGGGGCTGTCCTGCGCATGAGACGAGGGCAGAGAGGAGAGGCGACAGAAGGGGGTGAGTGACCAGGTGCCCCGCCCGGGGGTCGAGTGGATGGAAGACGTGAGAGCAAAGGTGGGTGTCTGCCCTTTCCATTCGCATGGAAGCTTGTGGCAGCGCGTGCGGAAGATGGGCAGCCCCAGGGCTCCCGAACCCCTGACCATCTGCTCGGGTGCCCTGGACCCCGGGGTCGCATTGCCTCTGCCCTCTGCGCCTGCAGACCCCCAGCCGAGAGAGCGGCTGGAACCCTGGAACAGACGAGACTACGTGGGGACTTGATCCAAGTCTTCAAAATCATGAAGGGCATTGACCACATCAAACCAGAGGAGATTTTCCAGATCAGCAGGGACACACGCACCCGGGACACAAATGGAAATTGGGCTACAAGGCATTCAAAACGGTAAACAGGAGACACTTCTTTACAAAGAGAGTTATCACAATCTGGAACAAACTCCCCAGCGATGTGGAGGATGCTGAAAGTTTGGGAACATTTAAAAATAGACTGGATAGGATCCTTGGATTTATACTTATAATTAATAGAGGTCAGTCAATAAGTATTAAAATGTCTCATTAGTGACCCAATTCAATATTGTTGGTAATATTTTTTTGAGATAATGTAATTATGTTTAAATGACACTGTTTGGACAAATTGTATTTTTTTTTATGTATTAAGTGCCATTTTCCCACCAATCGTGAAGCTGGGATTTGTATTGGCATGTTCATTTTAAACAAACGGCACAAGAAAGAGCGCACATTTCTATTCCATTTTATATCTGTGGATAGTAGATACTATAAATCATATTTTATGTTCCTAAGTTGAACTGTTGAATAAGTTGTTGTATATCTAAGGAGAACACATGGAGCAACAACTTATGTTCTGTCTTGTTTAATGATGGTACTGTAGAATTATTTGTTTCATTTAATTTTTTATAATTTTTATAATTGTATACCCAAAAACATTCTATATACACTCTCTACAAAATGTAGAATGGTGTCCCTGGAAACTAGAAGCAACAATGTAGAAGCAACATGTTGCATTCTAAATGTTCTAGCAAAGTGTAGCAAACTGGTGTCCCTTCAGGTTTAGTGTACAACAATAGGGGCTGGTGTGAGAAGCTGCATGCATCAGTGGGTCAGGGAGGTGGAATATCTGTAGGCCAGTTGTGGTGGGCCGGTCTGGGTCAAAGTCCAGGGCTGTTTAGTCCCAGTTCGTCCCTAAAGTGAATTATAACACCAAGGTTCCTGACTTCAGTTGAAAGTGACTTAATGAAACCGGGGACCAACAGAGATTGTTTCTGAGCTTTCTTCAAGGTGGATGGGGTGCCAATGAGAACTATCTACGGTTAAACCGTAAAACAAATCGTTGAAAGACATCCGTGAGTTTATATCATGAAGGCAAGTGACCAGAGCAGATGGAGTGTGGTTTGGTTTGGTGTGAAGGTAGATCTGGGTGTCATCTGCTTAACAGTGGAATTTGAGACCATGATTCTGGATTATTTGACCAAGTGAGTTTAAATAAATGACCGATCTGTGTGCAGAGGCCCAAGGACCAAGCCCTGAGGGACCAAGTTGCTAGGGCAGATTTGTAGTTACAGATGGAGATAAATTGCTGTCTATCTGAAAGGTAATATTCGAACCAGGAAAGGGCTGAGCCAGAGATACAAAGGAGAGATTCCAAACGAGTGAGAAATATATTACAGAAAACTGTGTCAAAGGCAGCTGATAAATCAAGGGGTATGAGAATATTCGGCTGCAATGAGTATGTCATGTAAGACTTTAACTAGTGCTGTTCCAGTACTATGATTAGTACAGAAACCAGACTGAAAGACCTTGAAGAGCTCGTTTGTGGACATGTGTGATTGAAGTTGAAGTACAGTGCGCTCTACGACAGAGGTTCACAAAAAGAGGTTCACAAAACTGAGCTGGCCCATTTATCGTAGTAGCAGGGCTGGCCATTGAACACAGATCGGCCAAATGCATAACAATAGGGTAAGTAGTGAAATATTAATGATTTGAACCAGAAGAGGGGATAGAACAGGAAGACATTTCACTGTGAGGGAGGTGGGCACGGGATCCAGCAGGCAGGTTGTGGTTCCAGCAGTCGGTAAGAAAGATATTGTCAACAGGGCAGAATGAGTGGCGAAATGGGGAATAGAGGAATCAGGAGCCCAGCAGTGACAGCAGATGAGTACATCCAGATTGCTGTCACCACAAGAATTGGTTTCAGGTGCCTTCTCGAGAGAAAACCTGCAACTCTGCACAGTTATTATTTAGTTAGGTTCAAAGTTTCCCAGGAGGAGGAGTGGCAGCCAACAGTGTTATTTGATGAAGGCTTTGATATTATATAATTTCACAGTCTTGCATTTGGGAAGCAGTTGTCTGTTGTGTATGAGTATGGTAGCATGTTACCCATTGCGGGAGATTAAATTGCTGACAGACAATGCAGATCCACTGCCTGTGTTCTCCCCCAAACCCCCCATTGCCTAATTAGCCTAATGCTACTGTACAGCCTATTTCTTTACTTAATTCCTCATCGTATTCAATTCCATGTAAAATTCACACAGACTGTGCTCCCTCCAGAGGTCACATGTTGTATTTGCTGGTTGTGTTATAACTGGAATATTTCATATTTCAATAGTTTTCATATTAATCATGTGAAGCTTGAATCATAATAAGATGGAGGTATTCTCTGACAGCCCAGGTTTACTGGACTAGCTAATAATGTATAGAATGCAGCCTGTCATGTTATTGAGATTTTAAGTGGAATAGCTACACAGCAACAACAGATCACACAGACAATTATAAAAAAAACATTATTTCCAATATATTCTTCATGTAAACCTGTGTACAATAAACACATTTGTAGATTTGTCAAAGTTTGAATAACTGTTCTTGTTAATATTGTTGTTATTTGATTAACTTTAGTGCCTTATGAAGCCAAAACATTATTTGCATTTTCTTGTCTTCCTCCAAGTAAATAATAAATTAAGGGAATATGATAATATTGTGGGGGATTTCACCATGAAAACAGAAAAATACATAATAAATAAAGCAGAACTGACTGAAAAGGCCTCTTTTCACTTTTCACTGGCAAACATGTTAGATTCCCACCTAAATCCAAACCTTTTTAAACATTCCACTTTTCTACTTTCAGATAAAGCTTCAGTTTATAGATAATCCTGCTGCTTCCATATTTTGAGTTATTTTAACTCTTCAGCTTCACAATGAGACATATACAAATACCATCCTTCCCATAATTAGGCAAACATACTGTGTGAAGTTTGATATCTTTCAATTGGGGCTTTGTGTGACATTTTTGTAGGAAAGAGCACCACCTACGGGCCTATCTTTTCAACTTCTAGAGCAACTTGAACTGTCAGAGGCCTGACATTCATGCAGCCTCACAAGACCATGCTTGAAACTGGAAAGGCAGCAACAAAAATATAATGCAGAGCAAATGGCTGTGAATTTGGGATAATACCAGTTTTACATCAGCATATGCAGTGCTGTGTATAAGAAATAATCCAGATTCCTATCATACCTATTAGGGCTGGGCAATATGGCCAAAATACAATATCACGGTATTTTTCCCATTTCTGACGGTATGACGGTATTTTTAATGGCCATTTTATACTGTTCATAAAGCAAAAATAATAGGACACAACTGACATTGAATTACGATTCCTGTTCTGTGTCAGTTGTCTTGAAACCAAATCATGTCCACACTATCGACGACGCACCTTTTTTCGGGACAGATTCACTAGGGTCAATTTGCTGTGAAGTTTCTCCCACACTACTCTCCTCCATCTCTTCTTCATTCATTGTGCATTGATCACGTTTGTTTATGTCAACACGCAATACACATGGCATTTATTTTCGATATTTGGCTGAGGCGCATTCATTCCAGAACGAGGGCCGCGTTCGAGAAGCGCAGTTCTGCGCAGAGACTCAGAGATGCGTGTTACTGCAGTGTTTCTGCGCAGAATCGCACAGCGCAGCGCAGCTCTGAGAAGCTGCTGTGAGAGGAAAGCTGTGGCTGTGAGACACAAGATTGTGCAGAAAACAAGAGGGACTTGTTAAGTTGAATGAAAACTACTACAGCCCTCTTGTCAACTTTCATTACACAATGAAGCTGTGAACAGTTACTGTCAAAACCATAGATATAGAATTCTAGATCGACACTTGTCAATGCTTTATTAAATAATTACATCAATTATTTTTAAAAATTGAATGTTAATATATGATGTACAATAATTAATTTGTTATTTAAATGATTGACAATTATATTTATTAAAATAACTAAAATATAAAAATAATAAATCATCCAATTACATCGATTTCTGCAGGGTTTGTGAAGAAAGGTGATCGCGTTCTTGTAGCGCAGATCTGCAGGATCCAACCGATCCAATTGGTGGAGCTGTGCAGACCTGCGCAGATCTGTGGAAATTTGCGTTGCACGAACACTATCGGCGTTTTTTTATGTCAGACAGCGCAGTCTCAAGCAGCCGCGCAGCGAGTTGTGGGATACGCGAACACGATCCAGTTTATTGGTAGCTGAATGCTATGACCCAATGACACAGTAAATAGTAAATTATTCAAAACTTTAAAATACCGATATGATGGTTTAGTAAAAGTCCAAACCGGTCCGTATATTTTACGGTATACCGCCCAGCCCCAATACCTATTCATTTCGTCTTTGTCTGACACAGAGGCTGTGTTTAAAAAGTGACAACGGCCTACTTCCTTATTTGGAAATCCTTGGTTTCACAAACCTTTTCAGCCTCAGACAAAGTTGTCTTTAGGTTTATAGAGTCAGGATGATAGCCATGCATGTTCCCAAAATGCATCTTGTGGGTGATTAATTAAATAGTAAGTATAATATAAAGTTAAATAAACACATTTAATAACTAATCAAAACCAGTATGTTTGTTTCAGCAATAATGATTGACAGTGATAAACAAGTGTCCTTTTCAGTCAGTTCTACTTTATTTATTATTTCTTTTTCTCAGTTGTGAGGAAAAATTTGGTTTTCATGGGGAAAAAACGAAACTACCACAAAATCATCACATTCGCTTTATGATTTACTTTGGAGAATGAAAAAAATGCTAAGAAAGAATGTTTTGCCTCTCCTGTGACTAGAGGTTAAAAGTACAGTTAAACAAATGAAGCTTAACAACGATATTAACAAGAACAGTTATATTATTTAAACTTTGACAAATGTATAAATGTGTTTATTGTACACATGCTAGGTGCGATCACATGCATCATCTGATCATCTTGAGGAATTTATCCAAAGCAAATCAATTACATCTGACTGTGTTGGCACATGATCAGTAACAATGGTGGAACAACGATTAATCCTGGTTTAAGCTTTCATTCTTGGCCCCCCAACCTTAATACACACATGTGTATTCTCACATCTGTATACTACACTCTGTAAAACTGTGTAAAAACATTAAGCAGTGGAAGCATCACAAAACGTCAAAAAGTAATATGTAAATCTATTACAAAATAATTATACTCATTTCAATTGCATTCTATGGGTATTTCATTCAGCAAAGTCACTGGTCTGGTGTGTTAATTTGCAATGGATAGCAGCTCGGATCTACTGTCCCATATATTATCATTTCTCAGATAGTTCTTTGAGTGAAAGATTGCAGAATGACCTCTTGGCAGGTGCCAGTCAGAGGAATGTATACAAGAAAAGTGCACACCTTTGGAAAGCAACAAATTGCATTTTTGTACTGAGCTTCCTGTGTCATTCTGTTCTGCAGTTATCATAATGTGATGAAACACAAAAGCTTTTTATAAAAATCTGTGCTCCAGGAAAGCATGGGCCCCAGGACTGCTGTACTACAGATACCTCAGCCACTGGTCAGTATAAACCCAATGTAGTGTATTAGATTATGAAAGTAGTTATATAAAAATTAAGATGACACAGGAGAGGGGTTTCCCAGTACCATGCAATAGCTACAGTTACAACATTATTCAACCCAACTCAACACAATGAATGCTTCAAGTGGTTTCCCCAAATTCAACTGAAAATGCAACTTATAATGACTTTTCCAGTCTCTGATTTGCAATGAGGTTTGAATAATTTTGCTCACAACTGTATGTAATAATGATTGAAATGCAGTCCAAATTTAAAGTATAATAGGCTGCACAATGTACTACAAGTATGACATCACATCATGTGAAAAGGGTGTAGATATGAATTGCTAAATGTGGGCAGGAAAGTGAGAAGGTCAAATAAAGCTTGTGGACCACATATGGTATTTTGGATATTTTAAAGGGGGCAGAAATGGAAAATCAAGAGAGAAACCAGAGACATAAAGAAGGATGTAAAATGCAATTTCTTTGCCCCCATAGCAAATATTCTATTTCCCACATCCCTTTTATTTCTGTTCCTAGTAGAAATCAGTAGTATGTACAAAATTGTATCTTAATCTGCTTCAACGTAAAACATGTCTCGTAGTCAATTTATCTGCAGTCTTGTTTGTGGTTCTTCTTTATTTCATATTTGCTGATTTTTCAATATCATGGGTTCATTTTTTGTGTGTGAGTTGTCTTTATGTACACACGCAATGCCCCTCCCACAGGAAGACTCACCTGTGCCCCAGCACTGACCCATCCACGCCCCTCGGACCCTGTTTGTTTGGGTTGCTATGATGGGGAAAACCCAATAGAGATCTACGAGCCACATTTCAGGTAGTTTCAGTACAAATGGCCCTGGCCCTGGAGGACTGTGCCTGTCAGTCTCCTCTGGATGTGCCAGGAGAGGAGTGAAGCAGCTGTGAGGGCCTGGCGGCAGCACTCCCTCTCCGCTTTGGTTCAGGTGAGATAAGAGAGGCCTACCAGATCAAGCTGGAGAGCATGAGCCTGTACTTACAAAGGTTGCAAGGTTTTCGGATCTACCAGAATGGTTATTTGTTTTTATTACTTTTCCCTCAATCTGCAAAAGTGTACTTGCAAAAGACTGAAGTTTGGTAAATTTGGTAAAGCAATGTAAAAACACTTTTTTTGTATCAGTAAAGCTTTCACAGTCTTGTCTGTGTATTAAGAGAGGCACATTTCAATCCCATTTGCTCACAGACATTTGGTGTTCACAGAAGAGACAGAGACAGATCTAAGGTGAACCATTTTACAAATTTACTACAATAATAATGTACAGTCAAACATGGTCAATAAGCGTCAGCATAGCATTAAATATATAAGCAAGGCTATAAATATGATTTTTATAATGACAGTAATAGGAGAAGCATTTCAGAACATCAGAGTAAAAACGCATTGGGAAGATTGTATTTCTTTCAAGTTATATCAGAGAAGCATCCTGAACTTTCCCGTAGCATATAATCGCATCCGCTGGCCTACTGTGGTCACAATCACGCCTACTGAGATTCCAGTCTTTCAACAACCCAGAATCTGAGCCATAGCTCACCTTTCAAAAAGCCCGGCTGCTGATACACAACACTTTTGCTGCTTGCTTGTGTGTATTTCTATACAAAAACCATCACGCATAACTACTGTACACTTAACCATAAATTACATTGAAAATCTGCATATGACACAAAACCTCTTCAAAGCGGTAAAGCCACAAAAAATAAGAATTACAAATTATTAAAAACAAAACATGCATCTACATTTAGTGTTCTTGTGCAAGTATCACAAAGTAATAAATATGGTCATATTTAAGAAAGTAGAAGCTTTCCATCGAATTCTCGCACCAAGAAACCTATTTATATTCCCAATACTTCCAGAAGCCCCCAGAATCCTGCTTCCTGTTCCATGAAGCTGCCACTAAACATTAGTCTTCACATCTAGAAAGAATGGTGTCCCAGTCTGTGACTGTCTCAGCAATAAGCTGTGTGAACCTTGGCTGAGATTGTAGTAATGTCAGTTTTTAGCCCTGCCCTTATTACATTTGACCATCTTTTTTGTGTCCAAGAATGAGTAAGTATTTCTGAAAAATTAGAAGGAATTGGCGTGGTTCTTGATGGTCAGGCTCAGATTAGTGACACTGATGGGTGAAAGTAAATCTCACTGCAATAGAGGCACTTAAAACCAATTGAGCAATATGACTTAAAGTTCCTTATTTTTCCTTGAACCACCTTACATATATATATATATATATATATATATATATATATATATATATATATATATATATAAATATGTAAATGTAAATATGTATTCCATTGGGAAATACATACACAATTCATCAGTCACCCATTTTGAATTGTATTTGAGTGAAATCATAGTACACTTTTTTTTTTTTTATAATTAGTGGCTTCAGTTACAGTTTTAAAAAACAATCGCACACAAAATCTTGCTACAGATGCTGATTTCCAGTGGAGTTCAGAGGATATCTATGCAAAAACAATTATATAGGTACAGCTTATATTAAAATCATGTACCAATACAGGCTAGTTGAGCACATCTGTATTGAACCTCATTGAAATGTATTATCATTTATTTGCTACAGTGTCCAGTGTCCAAGAATAAAATGTCCTTGTCAAACAAAACAATATGCTTTTTCTCTGATTGTTGTAATGTGTTGCAGATTTTGGAAATACCTTATTTCACTCAAAGTTAAACTGAAATTTAAATGTGTGGACTTTAATAAGGAAATTACCATTCACTGTGTTTTTGTTTTCGTCTGTTCATTTACTGAACATCTCCAGCAGGGGGAGACAAAGTACCATGTTGTGCCAATGGAATGAAAAACATTTTCCTTTAATTTACAGTTAAAGCAATGGATAAATCTGATATTTAATATGTGAGTGACAAAATCCACCATGGAGTGTAAAGTGTTGAAGAATTCCTTCATGTATGTAATGTATTTTTAAAATGTGTTAAGTGTAAATTGTAGCCCTATACAAACACAAATTGCTCTACATTTTCTTTGTCTAAAACTTGTTTTGTATAAGCTTCTTTAATGCGTAAGCCTAATGGCCATTTACACAAACAAATGGTACATAAAGAATAAAGAATGATACATAAAAGGAACAGCACTGAAGGAACCGAGTAGTTTCTCTGGGATTTCTGTTTGCTGTTTTCATTTAACTAAACTCCTCTCAGTTCCTCCAGCAAAGGTTAAGTGTAGATTTGGAGTCAAATATTTGAGTGGGAAATACATCAATAACACGCAAACTGAAAATCCTCCATGGCAGATTAAATATTCCAATTAGAAGTCTTTCAAACAAAGATGGTTTTGTGTAACAAAGATACATCAGCTTCTCTCATTCTCTTATTCATGCTCACAGAATGGTGTAGTAAATTAGCCCAGGGAATAATAATCTAAGGAAATTCCACTTACACAATCTTAACAGGATATTTAGCCAAAATTAAATAGTGGTACACATTCATTCCTTCAAATACCATATTTCTAAGTACCTCTTTTCTTACTTCAGATGTCTATACTATAAAATGTGCTGGAGTGTGTAGGCAGGGACATAGAGTTTCATTTTTAATTATTAGATTGCTAATGGGATGCCAGGAGGTTATATAAAGACTATTAAATGCTAATGGTGGTGAATGTCACAGTGGGTGTTATGAAGTGTTTGTGGAGTGGGAAAAAGTAAAAAAAAAAAAAATTAGAAGTCCCCCCAGGAGAGCCACTGACAGTACATTTTATTGGTGAGGGACTAGCCCACTTTAAACTTTGACCTTTGTTCAAAAATGAGAAGAATAACTAACAGTCCTTGTCTCCCTTGATCTGACAATCAAAGATACAACTGTGGACTACAGCTGGCAGACCCTCCTGTCAATTTTAAAACTGCATTAAAGCAGTAGTCTGAATTAGAGGAGTAAACCAGAAGGGCATGCTGACTTTATACAAAGGTAGTGCCATGATTGTTTTCTGTTTCCAATTAGTTTTTAAAATATAAAATTGCAAGAGTACCTCCAGAAAGTGTACTGTTTACTGTTGTCTAAACAAGGCTGATTGGAGACCACAATGCATTCATCCAGTTTTACATTCAGCCAAAATTTGAAAGCTGAATTTTTACCAAATTTTGGTAAAAGCCATACTGATGGCAAAACTGTCTTTCAGATATTAAAGTTATATCATTCTGGACTTCTTAATTTTGGTATTTTAAAATCTAGTGTATGTCTATATTTTAGTTTAGTTTTTCTTTCAATGTGTTCTGAATAGGTAAGAGACATGTGAAATGGTCAAAGCTATATTTAAAGTATGAAGCTTGGAATTGACTGAACAGCTGTACTTGGTGAAAACATGTCAAAGAACCTTTGATAAATATTGAAAAGAATAGTGCAATGTATGGGTTCAACAATTATTTTTCTAGTTATACCCCAATTTGGTATCACCAGCTTTATATTATTATCACTACTATATATTACACTACTACTACTATATTTTCATGAGCAGATAGAGAACACAACCTCCTCTCCAGCCTTCACCAGGTGAGCTGCTAAGAAGCCATAAATAGTGCTATTTAAAACTTCCACATTTCACATTATATTTTTCACATGACTAGAAACTTACTTCATACCTTGGATTGGTCATTTTTGTTTATTATTATTATTTATTTATTATTTCTTGGCAGACGCCCTTATCCAGGGCGACTTACAACATAAATACAAAATACAAAATATAACCACTTATAATTCATAGGAAGCACTTATGCTAATTTTCTATTCTGTTACTGACCAATATCCTTCTGAATATTGTTGGCTTTGTGAAATTACTTGTGAAGGGGGGGCTGTGTAATGTCTAAAACAGCTGGTTACCTAGGAGTCCATAATAATATTAAATATGTACAACATCTACATACAAATAGTTCTCAATTTTTTATGTAAAAGCTTTCGTTTTTTGTTTTTTCTCCCTGAAAGACTGAAGTTTTTTTTTTTTTTGGAAACAAAATAAATTCCTGTAGTGCGAGTTTCAAGGTAGCTGTAGCTTCTCATACCAACTGGATAGTTTTAAAGGGGGTCTTTCTCCACCATTTCAGTGATAATGTCTATGAGGTGGTCCAGCCCCCAGAGGTAGCCGTCCTCTCGGTTGCCTTCCTGCCAGGTCAAGCGGTGGCTCAAGACCTGCCCCTCTGGCAGCGGAGTTGTCTTCCCAAAGTCTATCATCCACACCTTGGCCTGCTCTCGCTTGTCGTGGACGAAGAGGAGGGAACTGCCTATTACCTGAAGGTGAGAGAGAAAGACATCCAGTATTAGTCCACTTTAGACCAGTTTCAACCCAACAGCAGTGCTACCTAAGCTATGTACACCTTTAAGCCATTACTGTCCTGTGGACAAATTGCTGATACAGTTGTAATCAATTAGATGAGCATCTTGCCTTTCCTCACCTGCAGGGGCCTATAGAGTTCCACAAATGAAGGTTTCAGATGCCAAACCCTTTTAATTGTTAAATAAACTTCATGGAGGTGAAAAGACTGAGCTCAGGAAATCCAAATGTAATTATTTCGTGGTGCAGTTTGTACTGTTCATTTTAAAATGCTTTACACATGTAAGCATGCACCTGTCATTTTGGAAGCTCTAGAAACTTGCTGTTGATGAATGTCCTTAAAGGCATCATAAAATGTATATGTGCGATCTCTACCTAAGAGACAAATATTCTAATTATTACAGACCTTTTACATTTATACATAACTTACATATAAGTTACATATACATATAATTGCCCTTCAGAGTGCATTTTTTGAGGAAAACAACTGAATTGTTTAATTGTTATTATATCAATATCAGAAGAATAAACTGTAATGCAGAATGTTTGCAGTGGAAAGGTCCTGCTTGGTAACATACATGATTGGAATTTATAAAGACATTAAAATATTTAAGTTTAATTTACATATCAAGGCCAACCAAACTGCAATAAAAGAGATTAAATCAGAACATTCAAAATAAAGTTTCACTTGTATATACTTTCTCTCCTTTGAGACCATAACAGAGATAAATTAATACAAAAGTTTCCAATCTGTAAAGATACTATCACCACTAATATATACAAATATTTCAAAGGAATTAAGGAAGTTAAGATATTGAGTTATGTATTGTACATTTTATTATAGTAATAATACTCTAATAAAGAACAATGGGACTTAAAATAAGGTCAACACTAGGTAATTCTACTGCAGTAGGTTTTAAGGGAATTTAGGGAATTGTTTTTATTTTCAGATTAGTGCAATATAAAATCCCCATCTTCTTATTGTAGCTAAACAGTTTGAATGAATATTATCTGAAGCAAGCTAAAAGGAATCTGAAGCAAACTAAAAAACAGTTGTTCATGTGGCAGGTCTTTATTTTGTCATTGTTGCAGAAGTCACTCATTAGATGGCACTTGGTCTCAGCTAAATGCAAAAAACAAAACAAAAAAACTCTATCTTAATAGTTTACTAAATAATAAGGTACAATGGCACATTAAGTCAGGGGTCAGTGTTTATCTGGCCTACCAGGAAACCTTTGGGTTGTACTGACCCAGATACCACCCTCTACCATTACCCACCCCAAAGGCTGAATTATCCTCCTTTACACTCGTCCCTCTCTCTTTCTCTCCCTCCATCCTCCAACCCCACTGCAGCACTCAATGAGACTTTTCTACACATGTTGAACTAATGGCATGCAGGGGGAGTTATATGCATCTTAAATAGTACTTGTATTTGGTTTTGATTTGAATATGCTGCAGTGCAACCGCGTGCCACCAGACATCCTGAGTTTATGCCACAACTCACCAGAGAGACCTATGACAAACCCAAAGCCTTCTCGGGTTATGAATTTAGAACTTAGAACGAAGCTACAGGATGCTGATCATTCAAGTCTTTTCAAATGTAGTCTAAAGCCCAAAACTCCCATTTTCATTTTCATCTCACCCAATCTATGAAGTGATTTTGTTTTATGCTCATTGCATAGCAGGGGCCTCAAACTAGGTCAGCAAAGGGCTGTAGTTTCTTGTATTTGATACAACTGGAGCTCTCATTTAACCTAGATCAATTAGACAAATAGAAACATAGTTTTAAGGTTTAAGTCAAGTTACAATAAGTGTAATGTCATTTACAAATTGCAGAGAAGTATGAAATGCATGCACTTCTTCAGCTAATCTGGAGGCTGTTTCCCTTAATCAACGTGAGTCAAACGAGCATTGTTTCAAATCTGAAGCGTTTGCCAAGCACTATCGTAATTGTACAGGTTTTTTGAATAGCACTGTGAGCTAACAGGTAGTCTGGGGCATCAAGAGACGAGACGTGAGTCATGAAGTACATCAATGCACTACGCTAACATCTCCCTCTCGCTTTATGTGGTAGTATGGCTGCAATTCAGAGAATTATGGAAGTCATTGTTGAAGATGCCGCCCGCACAGTACATTAGTAAGAATGGTAACAATAGTAAGGCATTGATCTTTGTTGCTATAACATCCCATTTTTAAACATTTTTTTTAATTTGTTAATGTTGTTTTCAGCTTATTAAATAATACATTTTGGCCTCTGCAAGTATTTCCACTTCTGATCTGGTGAATATGTGTCTTCGTTTTGTGGTGTCCTTCTCCCTAGTTAAATGACAGCTATTGTTTTCCCTTATTCTTTTATTAATTATTAAATTTTTGCGGTGAGAATAAAACAATTATGCATGTATGTGGTTGTCACATATATGATGATTAAGTTTCAATCTACGTTACAATACGAACATTCCCTAAAAGGCCTTTTAAAATGTAATATTCATCTTTAATCATGATTGAATCCCTATCCTTTTCAGCACCTTTACCATGACCGCACTTTCAGCAATCTACTTAAAGATCGTTCATCAATGGCAGTTTCACAAGGTGGTTTGGGAAACACATGGGAGGATGGATCGACAGCTGCGGTTAATCGTGTGAATTATCTGGAAACCTCAAGTACTATCGTTCTCATGGAGTGGCTCCCAGAACAATTAAGAAAACAACTGGAAAAAAGAAGACACTGCAGCTCTCTAAGTATTGCTTTAAAAATACATAACACACTGAAAACACAGGCCGCCAAGGGTTCTGCCCGTTGCAGGGACCACCACATTAATGATGTGACTAATTAAGTATGTATCCCCCAAAGCATTATTTTTGTCCATTACAACAACAAAAACAAAGGTTTCTAAATATGGGGAATAACTTAACCGAAACCAAAGGGACTCATTTGTTCAATTCTTTGTTCTTGTCACAACAGTAACAAAGTTTTTGTTTCTCAACTGGAATGGCATAAACTGGTGTCAGATGATGGAAGCTGTTGTAATCAAACCAGGCTGAATGTGTACATGCAACAGCTGTAGCATCTGGCAAGCAACCAGTCAACTGAAAACTCTACAGTTTCGGATGTTGGATTGGTGAGAAGGGTGTTTGAAAGACGATTTTCCATTTTATGTATCCAGCACCCCTCTCCCGAAAGAAAAGTTTCCTGGTAGTGAACATGTTTATAATCTTGAGGGCTACACCTGCCTGGCTGAGAGGGTCAGCTGTTTCTCCTTATGAAACTAGATTATAAACATCTGCTATTGTTATTAAATACAAGGTTAATTGATGTGACCGCTCTTTCACCCCACAAAGATATAGAGTATCATCTCCCTTCACCTTTATTTTCTGAAAATACCACTCCTTTTCGGTCATCTGCTTCTTCTACAATGAGTTTCTTTTACACTGCCTGCTGACTGTGCAAACACACACAGATATTAATCCTAAGAAGCCATAAAGGATTCGTTTTGACCTTTGAGAGCTTGGAGCCTTGTTAATGACTGTTGATTTTCTTTTTTCAGTTTGTTTAGTTGGAAATAGGAAGGAGGATGTTGCTACAGTTACAGTAAAAACCATTAAGCAGAATCGGTATCTCAACCCAGTCTTTAAAACAAACAACAGAACTTAAAATAACTAAGCAAGGAAAGGAAGAGAAAATTACCTCATGTGATTTGAAAAATTGTGATATTTCCAACGTGTCCCTTATGTCCTTTAGTCTGTTGAGATAGCAGGCCTGAGAAAAATTTGAAAATAGATGCAAGAGATTATTTATTGTTCTGTAGTCATTATTCCAGGAAATCCTGGAACACCCACTGACCCTTAAAATGTACTTAATGTTTATTATGAGATAATTCCTTCACTGTTCAAAATAAATACCATATGACGCACACTTGTGTTGAGGCTGGGAGGCTGGGCAGAAATGTGCTGCACCTTAGCACTGCAGCTAACTTTTCTAATGATCCTACTGAACCCTGATTGATCATGATTGACCAGTGTTATCATGTGGGGTAGAGCAGAAGCTGCTGACTAACTTCCGGTTTATTTTGTGTAAGAACAGATTAAATAGGAGACAAATTACATCAGAGAAATTAAACATAAGTCAGCTGCTCTTTACAGGCAGAAGACAGTCAGTGAAATGGTCACCAAATTGGACAGGACGAGTCCTTTATCCTAAGAAATCACATTACAAAGGTCATGGCACGCCTTTCCTTGGAGAACCTTAAGAACCTAAATAAGTTAGTGTGTATACAACATATACATATAAAACTCTATGCGCTCTGTGTTTGCAAACATTTATTTGAATTTGCTTTGCCATTGAGTAACTTTCACAAGTGTCAACAATGCCTACAAAACTTTCATTCTTCATATACTTATTCTCCTTCTTTAAACACTCTGAAATCACTGAGCCTGTTTTACATAATTGGAAAATTAATATCTCTGCAACAGAGTAGAAAACTCATAATCCATCCCCTATATAACAGCTACAAAGGTATGTCAACAGTATGTCTTTAAAATAATGCACCAATACAGCAAGTTGGAAGCTCTTTTAATGGCTTCGTGGAAGAGTATTGACCCATTGCCCTTTAACTGCCATGCTTAATGGCCAACTGCAATAGACACACCACTACAGTGCACAGTAAGTACAATTAAAAAAAATAAAAGTTCCTTTATTGACAATGTAATTGTGCAATACCTTTTTATATGCCCTTCATGTGCAGCACAAAGGGCTCGACAGCCTACTAGGTCTCTGGCATTTAAAAAAAGGATTTCCTCTATTAATAGAGAGGGAAGTCCTTGGGAACTCCCTCTGATTCTTGGCAGCCACTCAAGATATCCCTGCGTCACAGGCAGGGCCTTTAGACTCACCAGGATGTTCTTGTTTCCCTTGACAAAGTCCCGGAAGGCCTCAATCACTTGCTCCCTGCTTTTGGTCTTTTTGAAGTCTCTGTTTACTGTCCCATCTTCCTTCTGTGGGGGAAAATAATTAACGACATGCTTAGTTGATATTACTGATGTTTGAATAGAGACAGAAAGAGCTCTGTGAAAGAAAGTGATGCCTGTTATAAACACTACAGGAGAAGAGTGAACATAGTGGTCCGCTTTTCTGTAGACCTGGCTCAGTACATAGCTAACATATTTGCTTTTGGCAACGTTTTGTGAGATTGTACTTTGGTTGTATTTTGGCACTGACAATAGAAACCTATTACCCTGAGCACACTGTAATTAAAGTCCCCTGATTGTCGCACAGCAATGATGCATGCACATTTCATACAATTGTATTATTCTGCATGTATATATAGTGTATTTTGTATTTTAGTAAACTGAAAGGTCCACACAGGTTCGGATTCTGGATTGGTGAGAAGGGTGTTTGAAAGACGATTTTCCATTTTATATATCCACCACCCCCCTCCCAAAAAAAAGAAATGTCATGGTTGTCAAGACTATATAGAGAATAAACCAAAAAAGTATATACCGTGCTGCTGTGAATGTTTATCATATGGTCAAGATGCCAACTCATCATGCCAATCCAGTTTCTCTGGAATTGAGTTATATAGATATAGTTTGATAAATATTTTAACAACATCTCCTTAAGTCTACAAGTCTGTGTTGCCACAAGGTTATTTGGTTAGCTGGGATGATATCCACAAAAAATGCCACGATTTGTTTTCCTTTAAAAGTCACAGATTACACTTGCTTGTTCTCACTATGTCAATTTATAATGTAAAATTTATTAAATGACTCCTAGACTCTGTGTGTCCTGCATTTTAAGGACAAATCTCATGATCTGAGGTTGTTTACCAATATTGTACCAGTGTGCAGCCAACAGATTGTCAAGTCACATTGCTGGCCTTATCAACCACATTTGTCAGCTTAAGCTAGAGGGTTAAAAAATACAGAGTGAAAAGGATGATTTGTCATTTACAAACATTGTGCAGTCAGATAGAATAATGCTGTTTCTTTGCTGTTGTTGTTTGTTGTTAACTTTTATGAAGAAAGGAAAAGCCCAGACATTTTTTTCCTTGTTGGTATGAACCCAGCAAGGCCCCTTGGACAATTAATTAATCGGTCAATTAATCAATCAATGAATCAAAGAACTGATCAATTGCATTACATAGTAATTAGTAATTAGACAGATTAGTATTTTTTATGACAACCAAACTGCTATACAGTAATATGTCTATATGGCTTAATAAAATGAATTAAACAATAAAAAATAAATCCCTGTATACAACACTGTCCCCACAAAAGGTAATTCATGTTTGACTAAGAAATAAGCTTTGCAAAAGACAAAATGTATACAAATACAAATAAACATTGCACAATTACTAGTGACTGAAAAATGTCTCATTTCATTTCTTATGGACAGGGCAAAAGCAAAGGAACATAAGTGCTCCCTCTACTTCTTAAGACATGTTCCAATGAACTCTTAGAAAGACTAATTTGTATATTTGTAAATATTTATAATTGAGTTTTCTAATGAAGGCACAGTACTTAGAGAACATGTAAGGAAACAAATTCCATAGACATTGGAAAAAATATATGTGTTTCTAGCGGGTCTCTTGTTAGATCTGCTCCATTAGTATTTCAGGCTTTGGCCCAAAATGCTTACAACATCCCACTGTTCTCCTTTTATTAGTCGTGGTGTGGAATTGAATACAGACAGGGAGTACACAAGCATAGATGGCAAACTCACAGAAACAGCCCTGTCTGTAAGAACTTGAAGCCATTCTCAGAGGCTGGAGGGCAATCTCTGATCTCATTACCACAATGAACAATCCTACCTTCTATGGGCATTCCCAATATGTAAACTCTGAGATGGCACATTTATACACTATTGTTATTTTTGCATGACATCTTCAGCCATCCACGGTAGAGGATTTATTTAATGAAACCCTATTTTTAAATTTTTACATACCAAATATGGTCAGGTGGGGGGATTTACGTTTTCTCTGACTTACTGTGCTAAATCAGTACAACGTAATGCAATGCCAAAAGGTGCACTTTTTCCAACAGTTTCCATTTGGTTAGTCATCTGCACATGACACTTAATACGAGACATACACAAAAGTAAATGTAAGGTTACTATTGTGTGAAGATATTAATAGAAATGGAAAATGAAAAAAAAAAAATCTAGCTGCCCACCAACATAGCATAGAGGTAGAATACTTATGCACTGTATGTACTCAGTTTAATAAATACATTATAGCAAGAACATGGCAAACTATTCTCTGTTTTGACATTGTGTAAAAACAGTATTAATCTTACATTTGTGAGTGTAAATTAGAATTGTGCTTCTTTCCATCTAGTCTAATTGTTAATTCATTCATGATACATCAGGGCATTGTAATGTATTCATTTAATCCCAGAGGCCTTATTTAATAATTATTCCAAATGCACCAGGATACAGGATTGTATCTTTGTTTTTTCCAGAGACATGTGTATGATATAGGCCTATCTGTTTTCAATCAATACCCACAAGTCACCAAAGGAGCTGCTGGAGGGGCTTTGGTGGTTTTAAAAGACACGTTTATCCCGCCTAAGTTTTGTGATAGGTGTGATTTTGCATTGTGCTCAGTAAAAAAACCTAAAACTTAAGAAGCAAAGACTAAGACATTCAAAGTGCTTGTAAATATACTGGTGTCTTGTCTCATGCAAATGAATAAAAGCTCTTTCTCCAGTGAGAAATAATAAACCTTCACAAAGTCTAACAGAACTGACTGTTGAAAAACTTGCACAGTCCCATTATTTACCAGGCGATTAGACTACATAAGGAATTGATAGGTGACAAACATTTAGTAGATATGGTATCTAGAGTAGTTATCACTTCCCTAGAAACAATCTCCTGAGTCTGTCCATTATAATTCAACACATTTTTTTTTTTAATAGCAAGGCCTATATTTCCCACTGCCTAAATTCTTTTCAGGTGAAAGTTAAACATCACACCTAAGGAGGAGAAATGCGATAAACTGTAGTTGGAAATTACAAGGTTTTCTTAAAATAGTCCAGGGATAAGGATTAACCTGCACCAGACTTCAACCTTTGTGGAAAGTACAGGATGTCAGGAGCTGATGTCGGTTTTCAATAGAAATGCCACAAGCAGGCCCATTTTGTGACAAAAACATGCAATAGTGTACATATTGGAACAGGGAGAATGAACCCAGGAAATGTTGTCTATAACAACCAGACAGTGGGCAACGTAATACATACTGGTTATCTACTGACACTACGCACACTAAACAAACACTTTGGCGATTCCAATTTTGGAAAAAAGGACAACCTCAATGTCAGTTAGCCTTTGTATCAATGTTGTACTGCAATGCAACAGTTTAACTACACTTTTACTAACCACTAATCAAGTTAATTATAACACAAACAGTAAATATTTGAATTTTTCCTACAGTTCTCTTGACTTTTCGTATTTGCTTTACTATATTGGACCTTGAAATCTTAGTGTACTATACTAATCATGGCTTAGAAAGTACAGTATATAATGGTTTCCCATAGTGCATTGTAGCAAAGCACAATGAAGCATGCTGAATCCATGGCAAACCTGTGGTAAAACCATGTCAATAGTGTGGTAAATGTACTAAGGGAAACTTGCATAAGGGTTTCTATGGTAATTTTGTCTATTTTCTTTCTCAGTATTCTGGGTTAGTATAATTAAGTCATTCAGAGGAATGAGAGCCCAAAGATACAGCAGCTCTCCCAGAGGAGGGATGCTGTCAACTACTCAGGAGAGCGCCCACCTTGATCCCCTCGATACGGAAGCCCAGCGTGGCGGTGGAGCTGATGGTCTCCCTCCACTGCATGTAGCGTGGCTTCGTGACGGCTTGCTGATCCTGCTCCTCAGCTGTGGGAGCATTGGGATCCACCTCGATCATCTTCTGGTACATGTCCTTTCTCAGAGTGGGCTTCTTCCGAGCTTTCGTGAGCTCATCCTCGAGATACGTTCTGCATCGCGGAAGAGGGCGGAGAAAAAAAGGCATTTGGAAATAAAAGGTAAATGTTTTTTTTCAAGTACTCCCTTTTTCACACTCTAGCCCTGGATAACTCATGTCTTCTGGTTTCTGGTTCTGCCCACCTCTTGACTGCCTGACTGTCACCTTCATTTTCTCAGCCTGACCTTTCCAAAGTTAGGTTTCTTCATCACCTCAAACAATTACTAAGAAAGACAGACCGATAAAACGGTGGTGTCAGGCAGGTAGTGAAAAGCACAGCTGGAGATGAAACTAGAAGAGAGAGAGGCTCAACTTCTGATAGAGATAAAAGGTTGGAAATATTTGGAAGTGTCTTATTAGAACTGAAGCACCAACAGAAAAGTCTAAGGGTATTCAGTTTTTAATTCTTGAAAAAATACAAGTTTACAGGTTTCTAAATAAAATAAAATAAAATAATCACTATTGGTACCATCAGTAGTCTCAGCTTCAGCGTTGCAACTGGAACAATTAATTACCTTCTTAATTTCTATGTTCGTTAGAATGCAATGTCTTTCCTGAAGCTTCTAAATCAATTCCATCTGATTAAGCCATTTAATCTTTATGTATCAGACGCAAACACAAACCCGAGATCCTTGTATCTTATTGTTTTGTTTGGACAGCCTTGCTCAGAATTTGCTAATATCCTGACCATCTGGTTGATGCTATATCTGTCCATGAGCTTTGCTGTGTTCCAGGGCAGTCCAGTTTGAGCAAACAAATTTCTGCTGAATAAACGTGTGAGAAGAGTGCAACTGAGGGTCAGTTTCATCAAGGTCTTTGCCCCTCAGTGAAAAACACAATTTCTTTCAAATGTTTTGTGTGTGTGCGTGTGGATTTAAAAGAGGAGAAAAGTTTCAATTCTACAGCAGCATCAAACATCTTGTAATGTTTAAATTTGTATGTATGTTTAAACCCCAAAACTTGTTGTTTTATGAATATCTATACAAGAAGTACATCAATGTAAAAAAATAAGAAAAAACGTAATGTTCCTGCAACCTGGAGATTTTCACACAACCTCTTTGACCTTCATGTTCACCGCAAAACAGAAATGTTTGGATTCTAAAACTGACAAACTAAAAGTGGTCATTTGTTTTGATACCATATTGGAATACAAATCTGGATTTTTGGATTAGAAACTACTATCAGAGCTTTACTGGATCTGAAAATGCTATCACTCTAGTCTAGTGGTTAGTACAGAAATGATTATTTTTCCAAATTGATTGCTGAAGCTGTTTTATCTGTTTGATATGATACTGTACATTTTTTTTTTTTTTTTTTTTTAATTATTCCAAGTATTGTCAGTGTGCAATGGCTACACAGCTCACCTGACACCCATCTTACAGTCCATGACACAGGGCAGGTCAAACTCTGCCAGCAGGTCATCCATCTGGTTGTATTTCTCGCCATCTTTTTCAACGTCACCGTGGTAGGCGGGCACGTAGGGCTTCAGCACGTCGCTCATGAGCCTGTCCAGACATCGCTGCTCACACTCGCAGTGCTTCTTCAGGATCCTGCCGTTGGCTCCGGCCTTGAAACTACCTGCAATGTGCACAGCATCCCTCCATGTGAGATCATAACAGTCATCTTACATGTGTAACAAACTAAAGTACGGGGAGAACATGCAAGTATATCATTATTTATAAGTTATATCTGAATCAATATCTCTACTATAATAGATATCTTGGTCTATGACGAGATCTATCATAGCGTACAACAGCATTCCACTATGTGACATTTTATTTCTGATATTACATTACTTAATTTGAGTGCTTCTCATCTGGTAATGCTTCCTAGGGATTTTTTTGTCCGTTATATTTCCATAAGTATGTGCTTTTCTGGCAAACAGAGAAACAGCTGCCTCGAATTGGCAGAGAAAGTAGCTTTTATTATTTGAATAAATGAGATATACACCAATACACTCTTATCAAACTGGACAAACTCTTCCAATAAATCTTTAACTGTTTTATCCTTGTCTCTCAAGTTGAGTGGTGAGGAATGCATATGCAGAGATATACACACCAAGGTTGTGCTACAATCCAGAGGTTTCTGAACTAAAATAAGTCTTCAGATTCCAAGCACAACACTGACTGTTTGCCCTTTAATAGACCCCATTTTATACATGCATACAATTTTAATACTACATACCCTTTTCTCAATGTGAATGTATCATGTCAATCTACTGTTACAGTGATGGAAAAAAGTATTTGATCCCCTGCTGATTTTGTATGTTTGCCCACTGAAAAAGAAATGATCAGTCTATAATTTTAATGGTAGGTGTATTTTAACAGTGAGAGACAAAATAACTGCAAAAAAATGCATTTCTAAAAAGTTGAAATAAGTGAAATAAGTATTTGACCCCTTCGACTTAGTACTTGGTGGCAAAACCCTTGTTGGCAATCACAGAGGTCAGATGTTTCTTGTAGTTGGCCACCAGGTTTGCACACATCTCAGGAGGGATTTTGTCCCACTCCTCTTTGCAGATCCTCTCCAAGTCATTAAGGTTTCGAGGCTGACATTTGGTAACTCGAACCTTCAGCTCCCTCCACAGATTTTCTATGGGATTAAGGTCTGGAGACTGGCTAGGCCACTCCAGGACCTTAATGTGCTTCTTCTTGAGCCACTCCTTTGTTGCCTTGGCTGTGTGTTTTGGGTCATTGTCATGCTGGAATACCAATCCATGACCCATTTTCAATGCCCTGGCTGAGGGAAGGAGGTTCTCACCCAAGATTTGACGGTACATGGCCCCGTCCATCGTCCCTTTGATGTGGTGCAGTCGTCCTGTCCCCTTAGCAGAAAAACACCCCCAAAACATAATGTTTCCACCTCCATGTTTGACGGTGGGGATGGTGTTCTTGGGGTCATTCCACCTCCTCCAAACACAGCGAGTTGAGTTGATGCCAAAGAGCTCGATTTTGGTCTCATCTGACCACAACACTTTCATCCAGTTCTCCTCTGAATCATTCAGATGTTCATTGGCAAACTTCAGACGGGCCTGTACATGTGCTTTCTTGAGCAGGGATTTCAGTCCTTCACGGCATAGTGCGTTACCAATTGTTTTCTTGGTGACTATGGTCCCAGCTGCCTTGAGATCATTAACAAGATCCTCCCGATTCCTCACCGTTCTCATGATCATTGAAACTCCACGAGGTGAGATCTTGCATGGAGCCCCAGACCAAGGGAGACTGACAGTTATTTTGTGTTTCTTCCATTTGCGAATAATCACACCAACTGTTGTCACCTTCTCACCAAGCTGCTTGGCGATGGTCTTGTAGCCCATTCCAACCTTGTGTAGGTCTACAATCTTGTCCCTGACATCCTTGGACAGCTCTTTGGTCTTGGCCATGGTGGGGAGTTTGGAATCTGATTGATTGATTGCTTCTGTGGACAGGTGTCTTTTATACAGGTAACGAGCTGAGATTAGGAGCACTACCTTTAAGACAGTGCTCCTAATCTCAGCTCGTTACCTGTATAAGAGACACCTGGGAGCCAGAAATCTTGCTGATTGACAGGGGATCAAATACTTATTTCACTCATTAACATGCAAATCAATTTATAACTTTTTTGAAATGCGTTTTTCTGGATTTTTTTGTTGTTATTCTGTCTCTCACTGTTAAAATACACCTACCATTAAAATTATAGACTGATCATTTCTTTGTCAGTGGGCAAACGTACAAAATCAGCAGGGGATCAAATACTTTTTTCCCTCACTGTACATAGGACTATATATTGCAGCACATAGGCCTATATATATATATATATATATATATATATATATATATATATATATATAAGAAAAAGTGTTTCCTTTCAGCTGATGTTAATGTCCTCCCTACCTGCATGTCCAGCCAGCTGGATCCAAGGGTATTTCTTTTTGAAGGACATCACAAAAGGAGACCAATGTACCATGTTCTTGATCTTCTTCCATGATTTAACCTTGGAAAGAAATGTTGATTGATTTACTTTATGAGAACCATAAAGGAGAAAGGGTTTCTTGTGATGTTCTAAAGGGTCTGTGCAGGTACAGTAAAAACAAAAAAGATGTAACTTTTCATCAAAATCAATAGAAAAATAGTCATGTGTTAAAAACCTTATGTACAGAACAGGAATACTTTAAAATTAGCTACAATCTAAGTTATTCTATTTACTTTCAAACTCTTATTTTCATTTCTAGGGCCTAAACTAGTAAGTACGTGTGTTATAACAGAAGGTACAAAACAATGTTATAAGGTACTGTGACACAACTTCAGAAGAGGGCTTGCACAACACCTGGACAAAAGCGAGATTATTCCTGTGTTTCCCCTATTTCACATTTACTGCATGAACAGTTTAAAAGGTGTTGATATCTTTTTCGTATTGCACACATTTTTACCAGTGGTCTCTGTTTCCTCAGATTATCCCCTGCACATTCTAATTTGCTTATCAGAGCAGACAAATAATTTTGTAGCCCCTAGGAAACTCAGATAATCCAATGATGGAAAGTAAACCATCAAAACACTGGTTATTTTGCATATCCCCATCAACAGCGGCTGCTGCTTAACTGCCTCACTTGAGAAGTGCTGCTGTGATGTTAGAGGTGCTAACATATTGCTTTCTGGAACTATGCAAATTTGTTAGGGTTTGCAAAACATTTGTCTGATCACATTGCAAGGCACAGAAGTCTCTGTGAGGTAACTCAAATTGCTCCGGCTTTTCTATGAGACGAAAGAGAACTAGTTGCTTAGTTAATGCCATAGCTCAGTGATTTCATAATCGTATTACTGTAACCCAGACAAGGCTTGGTCGACATTACGGGGGGGTTAATTAAATTGATTTTCCTGTTGTTACTGGGACACACTAATGTGTAAAATTAGATAGCATATGAACTCTTAAAGGTGACTAAAAATAACACTTATTGGTGAAATACTGTAAATTAGAAGCTCTATACATAACTCAGCTAGAAATATGATGATATTTTAAATGTTTCAGTTGTGATGAATCAGAATATCTAAAAAAGCAATCTAAGCTCTAACAAGCAATAACTCTCTCTCTCACACTCTCACACACACATATAGATAGACAGATAGACATATATATATATATATATATATATATATATATATATATATATATACTCATAGCTGTAGGTTACACAACCAATGGAAAATTGTATTTTTTATTTAAAAAAAAAGTCAAATTCACCACAGAACATCCTGGGTGACTGTTGTCAGTACATAGAACATGCTGTACATGTATTCTTGAGATTAATGTGATGCTTCTTGGTTAAGTTCTTTCCTTCATTGGTGGACTGTTGAAAACAATCAAGGACACTTTGTACGCACCTTGGATTGTGCTGTCTTGATGGTACAGCCATTAGAAAAATTGTTACCTGTGTGATCCAGGTGCTTAGATACAGTTGTTTACAGTCACCAGAGTATTTCCTGTTTGGTCTTTGTGTTTTTCTGGTCTGTTCACGGGTGCTGGGGATTCACTGCTCAAACCAAGGTTTGCACAAGTGTCTTTCCTGTCTGCTTGAACACTTTGCTCTACACTTTTAAACAATGCTCTCGATCTGGATGTGCTGATAATAAACCGCAGTGGCACTCCAACAGCCGAGTAAATCCCTTCCATTAAAATTTGAAACGGTCGCATGAATTAGTCAACATTTTATTCTTTATTTAGAAAGAAATGTTTCAGTATCAGGTGGAAAATCTTATCTTGTACTAATATGATTATTCTGTCTTAAAAATGTATCTGATTAACTCGTCCGTTAACCCTTTCAGATGTGTAGCTGCCATTTGTATTTCTGGTAGGACTCTTGTCACTTTCACTGCACAAGTAAATTTTTCTTGTATCAATACTGAATTAAGAAAACAGAAAGATATGAGTAAATGAATAAGCACTTAAACAGCAAAAGAAGCTGATCATCCAATCATTTCAGATTTAGATGCTACTCATAAATGGCCTGGGAAGCAATTTCAGCTTTTACATCCCAGTTTTCACCTTAATGAAAATGCAAAGATATAACTACATTAATAAAATAAAAACAGGACACAATTTTAAATCACACGTAGTGGACTTTGAATTTTGAAAGTAATCTGCAGCAGACACTCTTTAGTATCTATTTATAATGAATAAACCCAAAGTATTGATACGCTTGACTAACTGTCCACTGACAAAGCTGAAACAAAGGTAATTTGGAGGTTTCTCACCTCTTGCCTGTCCAGTACACAATGTTCCTTATAAAGAAGTTAAGTAAGTGTGGTGGGAATGAAGAGGTTAATGATAAAAAGCCTGGCAAACAAACCCTCAACACTCTCACATTCCCTTGCAGGCTATTCACCTCTGCATTCCCTGGATACTGCTCACTGAATGTAGTAACAAGTACAGGCAGGCCGTCTAACTTCATAGACCTGTATTCCACATTTTTTAATTTTAAAGAGAAGGCAAACATTCCCGAAAGGCCTGGGAAACAGGGTTGTTTTCTTTTTCGGTTTTAGCCTGCATCATCCAGACTTTAGACATCAGACAATAAATCGCACAAACATACTAGCCATGTACACAAAGAATGCACATTGGTATCGTGAAAACACTTTGCTGCTGGGACCCCTGTCAGAGCAATACCAAAAGTGAGTTGAATTTTGAAGCTTGACTTGAAAATAATGTATTTTTTTCTGTTCCAGCTCACCTGCTCCTCTAACAGCTACACAATGTTCTGCTAATCACATAATCTTTGTTTAACTTTCCATGCTGGCACAAAAGCAAGGTTTGGGTTTCCAAGATATATGTGGGGTTTCCCTTAGTTACTGTGTTGGTTATAAAACCAGGGGAAGCCTTTCTCAATCACAGCTCATATCAACAGAAAACTCTGCAGGCTGCTCCGTATCCAAGGTCACTGATAAGCAACACAGCAATGCCTAAGCTTGTGAATCATGTCCTGACAGGGCCCACTGTGCATGATTTATGAAAGAAATATCCTTAAACCGTTGTTCCCTAAAGAGGTGCTTTTCAAACCCAAGAACCGCAGTGATGTCTGCTTCAGTTCGACCTAGCATGCCTGAAATCACAGTGCAGGGAATTATGGCAGGGATGGTTAATTAAGCAGTGCCAATTATAAATAACCTTTTCAACCATATGTTCTGCTTTTTATCAAAAAATGTAATCTCTGTGAACAGTCCTGTTTATTTAATTTTACACACGACATGCAGAACTTTGCTCTAGAAACTGTGTGATGAATAAATATTTTTTCTGACTGCTGAAATGTCAGGTATTTTGGTGCAAACGTCGACACAGAATACAGTGTGGAATATAAATAATAATTAATTAAAACTCAGTTCACATTGTGGTTACAGAATTTCTCCAGCTGAGTGAAATAGAGAAAATAGAGAAAATAAGGGGTTCTGAGGCTATTCTTAAAACATTTCCTTACTGGAAGGACAAGACTTATGAAAGAAACACACACACACAAAAACAATCACAGCAGCTTTTGTCAGTAAAACAAGACTTTGGAAGAACATAAAAGGTCTTAATGACTATCTCTGTCTGGCCAGTGAACTTTTTTTCCAATCATGTCCTTTTATTCTGCTCCAATAGAGGGAATAGATTTCCAGATGAAACCCAAAGAGTCACGTCATTTGAACTTCATGCCACTGAAAATATGAGCGATGTGCCTCGACACAGTGGAATACCTTCACACAAAAAAACATGTTGTTACTCGGAAGGTTGCCCGTTTTTGTTCAGACTTCACTGCCTCCAAAAAGCCAGTCAGCTTCTCTCAAGCGTGTGGTGGAAACTCTACAAAATAAGAGGTTGTTGCCTTTTATGAGTACACTGCCTCATCAGCAACTGGGAGATAGCTAAGAGCAGATAAGACTATGTGGACTGCAGGACCTTGTCTGCTTAGAGACTTTTATTTATTTTTTACCATTATCTCTCCTGTCATTAAAATGATAAGAGTGTTTAAGGAACATATGCCCAGGAATATGCAACAATGATTTTCTGGAATAAGCATAAAATGCAACTCAAATTGTCAAGTATTATCTCTGGTTTTAGTCTGCTAATCACACTTGAGATCTTTCATGATATTAACTTCCTGAGATGTTTGATGTTCTAAACTAAAGCAAGGGTCTCAAAGTAAGATAATGGAGGGTCGCTGAATCTTCTGTTTTAATTGAAGCTGGAGCATTTGATTACTTTATTATTCTATATTCGATCAATTAGACATTGTTTAAGGTATTTAACAGTTGATTGCTTAACATACTTTTGGGACCAAGGTGTACAACTTATAACACAATTGACAGGCTTTAGAGAATTATTACATGTTTCCAGTTAATTAGCTAATCATAAACAGCAGATATTGCAGAAATTTTTGCAGCAATAACCATCTCTACAAATTCTCCATCTATGCAATACTTGATTTAATTAATTGCAGAAAATGTAATTGCTCTTCACTGCAAATGACGACTAGAAATTGTCTAGACTAGTTGAGTTGAATCTGTTAGACAATGGTCTTACAAAGTCTATAGAGCAACTATATAAAATTGTACTTTTACTTATGGAAGAATTATGTTAGATGTCTTAGGTATTTAAGAAAACTTGTGGCTTTTTATGACTCATCACTCGGATGAGGCTGAAATTAAGATATGAAGTATTTGATTCAATTGTTCACGGCTCAGGAACTTCTCCGCTATATGTTTATTTGTTCATTGTTCAGTTTCCATGCTTTTCTTGATTCCGTTCTCAAACCATGGCACACCTTTATTTTAATTGATGGATCTTATCAGTGGAAAAGTCAAAGTTGTGTTTAAACGAAAGACAGACCCGATATTTACATAAAAGCAAAAGGTACACCACAGGGTTTCCGGACCAGCCTCAATTAAAATCAACAGTGACAGAAATTCCATTGATTTGCTAAGGAAATCTGGTCAAGGTTATCTCTGCCTGCCCTTGTATTGTGACTAACTCGCGCCAGAATAAAGCAATTAGTAGCATAAACAGCAAAATATTCCTTTTAGAATTCAAATCATGGAAAAAAGAGCTGCAGACTGAAATTAGCACCACTTCTCCTCAAGACAGGGGAAATCAAACATTTTTTAGGTAGGCTTTGTTTGGTGGTTATGAATGAAACAGTCTGAGTTTCAAAGGACCATGTGTTTTGCATTTCAATTTTGAAATGGCTGCTTTAAGAAAGTGCCAATTATCTTTCATTGAGCTAAAAAAAATGTGTTCAACTGTTTTCTTTGATTCACAATCAAAACTCACATTAAAGCTCTGTAAACCTGATTACATAGGTACAGTAATACATTTCATATTTGATTAAGTTCAATATCAGAGTCTTGAAATAAACACAATGCATTGTTTTATTAACTTGGTGGTTGTGAGATGGTTATATTCTCTGCAACACTGAGAACAATATCACAGTCTAGTAGAGTTTGCTAAGTCATGAAGAAATACAGACAACTGAAACTCAAAGCTGGTGGGTTAATCTATAGTAAACCATGCACCCCCTTTTAAGACTAGAAAAAAGTGCTCTTGCAGGCAGAGAAGCTTTGGTCTACACATCTGAGAAAAATACCACGGCCTTAGTCACATCTGTCAGATGGAGGACTCATTTTTTATGACGTATACATAGCCTGGGATAGAAGTATATCTCATATTATTTCAGTTTTGTCTACTGAGAAAACCTTGAGACTCATATGATAAGAGAATAGGGTTTAGCCTCCCAGGTCTTTTAAGCATTACGGCCTTTCTATTTTCTCTTGTATTTCTTAACAAATATGTTTTTGTTTTACCTCAAGTTCAGTTGCCACTAGCAAAGGTGACTCCATGATGTTCCCACAAATCATGAATCTACAGTAGCTTTATAGAGGATATTGGTTACTTACTACATATGACTTATAATGACTTATTTATAAGCAGTGAGCCTTTCCATTTCAAACACAGTGCTCAAATGGTCAAACCCCCTCCATAACCTCCAATAAACTCCCCATGTTTCTCCATAAATGTATTACAAATACTGTATATTAATCAGAAATTAAATGTTATAATTTGTTTTTAAAGGTTAACATTTGTCAAAAATGTAACTGTGACTGCACAATGAAATGTCTGGCCCCTTTCAATGTCTACAGTTTTACCGTACACAATCTGAATTACATACCTTCATTTTAAGAAGAATCACCAATTTATGTATCATTTTATTAATGTATTGATTTATATATTAATTGCAACATTAAATTGTATTTCATCACCTGAATCAACTTGGGGGGAACCCAGAAGAGAGAGAGAGAAGTCTCAGTGCTTTTCATACTTCATTAGTTATAGGTGCAATTGTTCGCCCTTCTTGAAATTAAAGTGCTTTTCATTGCCATTGTGTTTATGTGCCATGTTTATGTCAAGTCCTCAGCTACACAGAAATATTCATATTACAAAATGCAAAATGAAAAATGTAATTCTCTATGGACATCTATGGTACCATGGATCTTTGAATGTGTGCACCATGCTATAAAATCCATACAGAAACAAGTAATTGGTGACATTAATCCGGATACAACAATGGTTCACCAAATGTTTGCATCAATACTTGCAAACAAAACAAACAAAAAACAACGAAAATATTTTTTCATATCCGTCAGATGAACAAAACAGGTTACACTGGAGAAAATATATGCAGTATAGTGACCGCTTTAAACCCAGCGCATATAAATACTGTGCTGTTGCTGAGAGCAATCAACAAATCTGTAAATTTCCTATTTACTGTCCATCGCTATCAGTCTGTTTGCTGGTCTCTCGGTCCCCTTTTGAACATGGTTTACAGGTTTCTATAGAATATAATATATTTACACACACTCAAAGCCATATGGTACTATAGATATCAGTATATAGAGCATTGCCCTGTATTTTGATTTGACATCGACTTTAATCCTGAAATGGATGTGTATACTCACACATAACGGTAATGAAAAGCAGTTTTATTTCAGAAAGAGTGAGCAATTAGACCTTTAAGCACCCACTGAGCTGAACATAAAAGAACAGCAAGAGGAGCTTAAATAATTTCTCACACAATAGACATTTTTCATTTTAAGGAAATGTATATTGATGGCAAGTATTGGTTTTACTAAGACTTACTTTGAAGACAAAACTAAAGATGAGTTACATCAATGTGTGTGTATCAGTACAATAACACAAGTCTACCAAGAACAGTTACTCACAAAGAAAGATCATCATTGAGAGCATGCTTTACAGCTTGTGAAACACTGGGGCCTCGTTTCTGATTTGAATTAGGACTGTTGTTATCTACTTATCTGGTGTTTAAAAGAGTTGTCTAGACATAGACTAGAACACATATCTGGTTACTAATGAATCAGCAAATAGGAATTTGGACAAACCTACCTACCTACCTACCATTAACTAGATTGGTGATCACAAAGGAAACATTCACAAACAGCCAAATGAAATTATAAAATGATATTTTAATGCAGTGAGATGTGTGTTTCTGTAGAATATTAAAAAAAAAAAACATTTCCCCATTTGTTGAAGTTAAGTCTCTCAATATATGTGTAAGTTACCACATCAAACAGAGATACAAATCCTCTCCAGACACAGTAATTATAAGTCAAACTAAGAACTAAATACATTTAGATTTGTACAAACTGCAGACAAAAGAGAACTCCAGTACATTTAACAAAGTAAAAATGCATTTCAAAGAACCTGAACATCAGCAAAATGAAATGTAAATAACTGTAATTAACAAAAAATCACGTTAATGTCGACTGAGAAGTGAGAGCTTTAATTTATTTTGCTGTCATCCTCCTAGTCCCGAAATGAAATGATTCACTTTGATAACTTTTTATTTGTCATTCTATCTCACAAGGTATTGTGTAAGGAATGTGATCAATTCATATGTGTTTTTCATTTTGAGTCAATAGATATTTTGTTTTGATTTTAAAGTCTGTAGTCTGCAAATCTAGAAAAGTCCTAATCCTGCATTTATATCTCTGTATTACTGACAGGCAGTTTATTTATTAGCAATAATCTATGTTGGTAAAGCCACAACTGTAGGATCTAAAGCCCTCAAAGAAAAAGTAAAATTGATCAAATTGATTACCTGTAATTCTCTGATGAAACAGACAGCTGACTGTGTTAAATTATAAAGCACAGGTATTATGTACCGCCAGGTCTGTGATAGAAAGGATGGCATCATGGCATCATGGCAGGAGAAGTCGATCCACAGTTTAAACTCAGTACAAGATCTGTATCCAGGTATTTTCAAAATTACTGCAACCAAACTAGCTCGTGTCAAACAAATGTTCTCAGTGCTTTCTCTCCCAAAAGACTACTTAACATTACAGTCAATTCTGAAATTAGTCATTCCTACAGCACATGTAAATATGATCTTCCCTGGAAGACACAGAAAAAAGAGCACTTGGTAAGACTGAAATTTGTACGATTGGATAAAATCCCCGCAAAAAAGTCATTCTGTTGGAATGCTCTCTTTTAAGCTTTAAATATTGTTGCAACATTAAACAGCATCCTTGGGTTTAAAAGCCACCTGCTTGTACAAAACATTTGTATAACATTTCCCTGTGTTTTAAATGTCTTGGTGTGGAGTATAGGATCATGGAAATTAGCCCACCTGGAACATACGACAATGTCAGTTCTACAAAAGCATCCCAAAGCTTTGGACATCTAGTGCTAATATCTCATGAAGTCCTTTACATCCCACAGGGGAATTTCAAAGCTTCTCTCAATATTCTGAAAGTTACTGTAAACGTGTTTTTGTTTTGCCTGATAAGTCTGGTGTTGTTACTGTCTGTTTGGATATTAAGTCTATTGGGCTCCTTTTTTCTGGGAAGTTTAAACATTCACCTAGAGCTATGAAGCCAGAAAAGGTCAGAGAAAGTGCAAAGACAAAGTTCCTCAGCAATTTGTAACTTTAATGATGGTATCTTGGGTATATCGTAAAGTTCAACGTAAAGGATAGTTCTGCATTACTTGTGAGAATCAAAAAGACACTACCCTGTGTTCCCTTGTTTAAAAAACTAAAACAACTAAATCAACATTTCCAGGAATAAAAACTGCAAAACTACAACAACAAAAGCAAAAGTGTTTTTCTGTCTATATTAATGTATTCATAAAGTGCTTTATGTGCATAGATTAAAGGCTGGAGCTGCAGTAATCTCAGCTGTCTCACTTTTACTCTGCTCTGTCCTTGAACTAAAACACCAACCCTCTGCATTTTCCACTTGCTTACATACAGTGTTTTGTGTAATGACAAGAAAGCTTAATTTGCAAGGCAAAAACACATACCCGCCACAACAACTAAATGATTCTGATAAAAACAAGTTTACCACAAATATATTGACAATGCATCTATTCTGATTTGCTATCTTCCCATTCGAATGCATTAAATCACCTGTAGTGTATCACTGCCACCCAAAACAAAAGCATGAGACAAGCATTTCCCCATTCTTCCCCATTCTTCATACAGTATATGTATGTATATGTATATGTATACATGTTATTTATATATATATATATATATATATATATATATATATATATATATATATATATATATACATTCACCTAAAGGATTATTAGTAACACCTGTTCAATTTCTCATTAATGCAATTATCTAACCAACCAATCACATGGCAGTTGCTTCAATACATTTAGGGGTGTGGTCCTGGTCAAGACAATCTCCTGAACTCCAAACTGAATGTCTGAATGGGAAAGAAAGGTGATTTAAGCAATTTTGAGCGTGGCATGGTTGTTGGTGCCAGACGGGCCGGTCTGAGTATTTCACAATCTGCTCAGTTACTGGGATTTTCACGCACAACCATTTCTAGGGTTTACAAAGAATGGTGTGAAAAGGGAAAAACATCCAGTATGCGGCAGTCCTGTGGGCGAAAATGCATTGTTGATGCTAGAGGTCAGAGGAGAATGGGCCGACTGATTCAAGCTGATAGAAGAGCAACTTTGACTGAAATAACCACTCGTTACAACCGAGGTATGCAGCAAAGCATTTGTGAAGCCACAACACGTACAACCTTGAGGCGGATGGGCTACAACAGCAGAAGACCCCACCGGGTACCACTCATCTCCACTACAAATAGGAAAAAGAGGCTACAATTTGCACAAGCTCACCAAAATTGGACAGTTGAAGACTGGAATTTCTGTTGAGACATTCAGATGGTAGAGTCAGAATTTGGTGTAAACAGAATGAGAACATGGATCCATCATGCCTTGTTACCACTGTGCAGGCTGGTGGTGGTGGTGTAATGGTGTGGGGGATGTTTTCTTGGCACACTTTAGGCCCCTTAGTGCCAATTGGGCATCGTTTAAATGCCACGGCCTACCTGAGCATTGTTTCTGACCATGTCCATCCCTTTATGACCACCATGTACCCATCCTCTGATGGCTACTTCCAGCAGGATAATGCACCATGTCACAAAGGTCGAATCATTTCAAATTGGTTTCTTGAACATGACAATGAGTTCACTGTACTAAACTGGCCCCCACAGTCACCAGATCTCAACCCAATAGAGCATCTTTGGGATGTGGTGGAACGGGAGCTTCGTGCCCTGGATGTGCATCCCACAAATCTCCATCAACTGCAAGATGCTATCCTATCAATATGGGCCAACATTTCTAAAGAATGCTTTCAGCACCTTGTTGAATCAATGCCACGTAGAATTAAGGCAGTTCTGAAGGCGAAAGGGGGTCAAACACAGTATTAGTATGGTGTTCCTAATAATCCTTTAGGTGAGTGTATATATATATATATATATATATATATATATATATATATATATATTGTAATGAAAACTTGGGAGCATGATAACTGGGAATAAAAAACTTGGGAGCATAATAACTGGTATGGAAACATTCAAGATTAGATTTTTTTATTGTGCATTCAAATAAGGACTTGCTGTAAGATTTGAATCCACTCATACAAGTGGGGTTTCATACGAAAAGCTTCTCATCTGCAAAAGAAGACTTGAATCATGTGGCCCAGTGCAAAAAGTCTTCTTAAACAGCTAGTGATTTGGAAGTCATCCCAACACAGAAACAACAAATTCTTTCAGTTGCTCCCACACTAGGATACACACAGCTCCCACACCGCCAGTGTGAGATTCTGTATGGCAAAGCTGAACATTTACAAGTTGTAGCTGTAATTTACATCTTATAGTTCCTGTATTAATGTGAAGGTTTTATTTAATGTAGAATCACTCAATACCAAATCAGCATCCCTCACTCGTTTGGAATTTAAAGCTCGCTACAGTGACATCATAACTCTGACTTTGAACAGTGTTCAAACACTGCATGCTGGGTCTGGTCTATTGGCATAATACACTGTCTGGGCTATGCAGACATGTGCCTGTAATGGTGGTTCAAATAAAAGATCTCACCACATAATCTGCATAATGATAAAGTTGTAGTATTTTTGAAGTTGCCATGGCTTCCCATAGTTTAATAGACATCTCCAAAATTTAGTGATTTATTATTTTCTATTTACTACACCAAACCACAGTTGTCTGTACTGAAATTATTGTATTCCCACTGTAAGGTTTAACTTGCCACCCTTGAAACACAAATACCACATCATAAATTATTAAAGGTCATAGCTGTTATATTTGTGGCATAATACAAATGTTCACAAACGTTTAACACAAAAGAGAAAATTGAAATATAACTTAAAATGCAATCCAACATCTTCAAGTAGATGTACCTCTCTAATTAATACTAAATCAATTTAAAGGGGGATACCAAAAATAAATATTATTTATATTTTAAACCAAATTTAATATATTTTGGTTCATTTCTATGGATTGGGAGATACAACCTAGAACCTAAAATGGTGTCCTATGTTTATCATCCCTCTAAACATGTTAACTTGCTCGTACCACAAGAGTAATTGGCATTTAATCAGTGTAGTGTTCAACAGAGCAGAAACGATAACAAACCCAAAAACATAAGGTGGCTTACTGTATTATGTCTGCAGTTGTTCGGTCATTGTACTACAATGTGTGCTTATTGTATTTTGGACTGATTGTATCACTGCACTTTGTAATGTTTTGAAATGTTTCTCATGTAAGGGTGTCTGCTAAGAAATAAATAATAATAAAATAATAATAATATTGTTACTTTAGTTATGATATGTTAATATGTCATTTAATTGCATTATTTTTGTTTTCCATTTTTCCATTTTTCATAACGTTAAATAACACTGAAAAAAAACAAAACATCACAGCTTTAAATAATACAAGACTTCAATTTATAAACCATATTATTTTACTTAAAATTTATTCTCAGGACCACAGGAAGTTAGGAACGGAGCCAAGGTTAAAAGAGAGTTTTGAAATACATCCGTACTTTTTTTTTTTTTTTCACTTGTGCTTTCTATAAAGATATAGCTCCAAACAAATGGACAGAAATCTATTGAAAACAAACTGCTTTGCTTGACACAAGCTTGCCGACTGAGCTGCGTTGGCCTCAGATGTAGAGCCTCTCGTGGTTCTTTGCTGCAGGGGAAGTTGATTTGGGTGCTGCCTGACATACTGTCATTAAACTCAAAACAATGCATTGTGGCAAGACTTAACGCAAGAGTAGTTTCACAAGCCTCTAGGGTACCTCTCTGAACTACAATTCTACTACTTAAAGAAAACCAAAATGAAAACATTAAACAGACCAACAAAACTGAAATCAAGGCAAATACAAAAAGGAGTGTTCAAGAGGAAGAAAACAAGTTACAAATATCATGTAACCTGCAGAGTTATTAGCATGAATGCCGCTAACGTGTTTATCCAAGACAATAACATCCCCCCCCTTGTGCGTCTGAAGGCTGCCTGCTTGGCACTGCTACAACTTCAATAACATGAGACTGACTGTCCCAAAAGCAAACAAAATCTGTAGCCTAGTTTATAATACCAAAAAGCTCCTGTTATGTCCCTTGTTCCAGTTACTTATGTCTACTGTATGTACTCTCAGGGGTTTTATCTGCTTAGATTAATGTTTGCCATGACTTCTGAGAGAACACTGAGAGTAGGAGGAAGTGTTCGAAGGAAGTAAAATGACTTGAGAAGGGAGCACCACCCATATTCATCCCCACCACCCATCTCACTCAGCTTTGGGAAACCTTTTTTTTTTCACAAGCTTTAATTGTTGTTGGAATACATAGACAGATAAATATTCATACAAGAAGCACATTTCCAGGAGGATTTTTTAATTTATTTTCATCACATAACAGAAAAAGGTATGCATTATACATGGCACCTTCAAATATAACACTTGACCTCTGAAGTTAAGCAATGGCTTGATTGTACTTGGATGGGAGGCCCTTTTGAAAATAATTCTCCTGATGATGGACCAGTATGCAGCACTCTACATTCTGTGTCAGAAGCAAGAAATGTATGCCGTGTGACAACATGCAGTCTGTGTTAGTTAGGCCTTTTTAAAAATATAATGTTAAACTGAATCGCAAACAACTCATGGTCATCAAAGATTAATTTGCATGACTTGCCTCAGTAAGGGAACTGCACTTTCTTAGCTAAATTACAAACCAGGGTCTTTCAAATACTGCCAGACATGAATAATGGGCCGGATTAAATCAAAACGTTGACCCCCCCCCCCGCTGATAGCAACCTACAAACCTGTACATTATAGTGATTATATTTATGATTAGAAGAAAGTGTCATCTTACTAAAAATGAAGCAGCAACTGAGTATAGGCCTGTAGTTTTCTATTAGTGGGTGGGTGAAAGTTTTGATTTAATCCCAGCCAAGATCTGCTATGGATATAACATTAAGAAAATGGCCTGACACACTTTGCACAATATTAACATACATACAGTTGACAGCTGTTGATTTAAAATCCATTACTGCTAGTGTAAACTCTTTCAATGCATGTAAACTGTACTATCAGTCCAGACTCTTAACTCTTGAGTGTCACAATGAAGTAATGTTTATAGGTCTCTATAAAGACTCGAAACCTGCACAAAAGGGGGAAAAAAGTTTTAATGTTTAGCTATTCAAGCTAATAAGTAGTAATTGGATAATTCAGAGGTCAGATGGAAACAGAAGACCAAGCGGCCTTTGAATAGCAGAGATGAGGAACCCTTTATTTATGTCTGAGGAAATACACTCTTCTCTAAATTACCACAGGCTTGTACTCTACACTGCGTTATCTTCACATTAAACCAATATTGTTCCATGACCACAAGATGAACATCGCTGGCCGCCGTCACCTTTGATGCAGCGCAATGCCGTCTGCGAGCTAAAGGTCAGTGTAAAATGGTTGTGCAGTTCCACATGATCAGCAGGACACATCCCAGTGAGCATTACTGTACATGCAACTATCAATAGCCTGATGTTTCTTAAATTAGGACCGGAAGAGAGAGAACCTTATCGTGGAGTAAGCAGCAAAACCTCACAGTGTAATGCCATTGTTCAGATAAAACAGCTTTCTAAATTCAGAATGAGGAAAGGGATGCCGCACTTTTAAAGCAACTCTTTAACCTCACTCATGTTTTAAAGTTTCCACTGAGCGTGAAGGGAGGAAGTGGTTTTTAACCCTGCGAGAGGAACCTCTTTCTGAAGCACGAAAGTGGTATAGCTCTACGGCAGTATTTTCCACGTCTGCAAAGTGGTAGTAAAGTCAGCAATTAAAACACAATTCTTCACGATGCACCCAGTTCATTGGCTAATCCGGCAGGACAGCCACAAATAACAGCATAACAAATATTGTCGCAAACCATTCTCCCTTGTGATCATATATACACACATCTCTTACTTTACTTAACTTCTCCTTCGTTAGGACTTTTGTTGCCAGTGAGTTTGAGAGCAGTGCAATAAGATAAGAAAGGGTGTCTTTAAGAAGCACCTTGCACAATTGCTGACATTCCTCCATTCTCCATTTCCCCGGAGGATGCATTGTATTGTTCAGACCCTTGGTTCAAAATCACCTTGCCAAATAAACAAAGGAAAAGGACCTCTTACAAGAAAATGGGTTTGTGCTGTAAACAACTCGAACGTTTATTTTACTTGAATTCAGTTTGCAATATGAATCACCACAATATAGGGAACGCCAAAAAAAGAAGCCCAATCGAGATCAATATGAGAAAGACTCTTGAATTTCTTACCAAAATTAATGTATGGTCTTGTGTTTATTTTTAAAATGTTTTAATTACGTCAGATGCTTAGCGTAATATAATATCTTGACCTTGAGACAAGCATTGGAAAGTTCACAAGCCAAAGCAAAACCCACATCCAAAACAACCCAAACCAAAGACTTTGTGTAAATATCACTCTTTTGCATGTCACAGGCCCTGCATGGCACACAAGGAAACACAGACAGACACTACTGTTTGTTTTTCCTTGGCATTGTCAGATACATACTATTTCCATGCCAAAAGACATATAAATATGTTTGTCTTCAAAGCTTGACAGATGCACAGCACGGTCGGTGGTGAAACTGAAAAGCATACAACCTGAATCGCTATAGAAAAAGGTTAATCCAAGCAAGCACTGATGTCAAACAAAGTAATGTAATATTAATGGTATCAAATCAAAGCAGAAACTACATGCAGTAATTGTTTTTAAGCAGTAGCCCCTACTGATTGAACATAGCATATGTGGGATTTATTTGATAAATATGGATTATGTGAACCTCTTGTGTCACAAGAGCTTGTTAAAGTTTGGTCAGTAATAGGGCAGAGACAACTGAAAGATTTTACAACTAATGAATGCAGCAGTCACGTTATTTAAACTAGTTGCTAAATAACAAATGGTATTTTCCCTAAACTTGATATGCTACCCTTAGTGCAGTCGTTGTGTTTAAAAAAAATGTCATTTTTCCAGCATCCTTGCACTTCCTTATACAGATAATAGCATGTATTCTTCAGTGTCATACTCTGCATGATCAGTTTTCTAAACATGTCAAAACTGCTGGGTTTGCCATATCTTTTCTATGGTTTCTCTGTTCATGTTAAAATGTTAATTTGAAGCATTTTGAATCTAAACATTAATCTAAAATTAGATAATAGATGTGGTTATTAGTATTATTTTTACACAGTCATTATAGGAACAGAGCATTAGAAAATAAAGCTATTATTATTATTATTATTATTATTATTATTATTATTATTTTACAAGTCGTTTGACTGACTTTTATTTACTCATTTGACCCTAAAGAGTAATTTTCCATTGTTTACTATAAGCTGTCCAGCAGAGCTTCTTATCAAAACAGGTTCACCACACATGAAAATATTGTTCCAGCAGTTATTTTTGGTGCAAACAACAGATGACAGCATGCACAGCTTATTTTTGCATTAAGCTGTAGACATGGTGAGCAGATTGCAGATGAATAAGAAAAAATATATAATAATGGGGGTAAACAATGTTCAGATTCGTCATCAAATAGCAACTGTCCATAGTCCAAAAAATAACATGCAGCTAAAAACATGTATCACACATAAAAATTAAACCCTTAAAATGGAAAAGGCCATTCCATAGAAACCTGCTTTAAACGCATCTGTGTTCATTGCAGATGTTGTTGTTGTCTTAGTTTTCTTCCTTTCTTCATAAAAATATCTGTGTAATAAATGACTGTCGCTCTTAATTTTCAAAAGTCCTCATTCAAATTTTATAGTCTTGGTTTTCAACCAGTTTTCTCTTACAATGAGGACATGGATTTAAGGACAAAGCCCAAAATACAGGTCCCGAGACAAAGGCCTTTGTTACCTCCTACTTTCACATTCCACACACCACATCATTCAAACCAGAAGGGATTCCTTTAACTTATTTCAGTTAAAAATTAACTACAAATAGCGTGAAAGGAAAATAGTCACAATGTTGTTTTTAGATTTTTTTACTGACAGCAATCCTCTCACATTTTCAACCTCGGTGGCTATTGTGGGAGTGTCAAAGTGTTACTCTGTGCAAAGCACAGTACACAACAATGTTTTGAACCAACTTCAAATGCTGTGACCTTTATTTATACTAAAACCACTGTGAAACAAGCGGTAAAAAATACTATTTCACAATACTAAAACACAGGCTTCCTCCTCCTCTCGTAGAAGATAACTCTTTAAAACAAAAGTCCCCACTAGTTATTGAATGTGTCCAGACACACAAAGTCAAACACATATCTCTTGTTTACCTTACACAAAATATGTATGTTAAGAAATAATAACATAACAGGACATTTTCTATTATCCTACCCTTGTTAGATAAGCAGAAGTTGACCTTTATTCTTTAGTTTGCAGTCTGCAGACACCAGTACTCACTGTGGTTTATTTGAACCACCCCATTGGGAAATACAGGGTTAAGCGTTTTTTGGTGGTGCTGTGGGGATTTTAACTGAGAAGGCCAAGGCAGGTAACACCACTGAAGAGGTGCATCAAGCAAGGTGTAGAAACAGAACCACGACAGGTGTGTGAAGCAAGCTGTTCGCTGCCAGACACCTTGTGCTTTCATCCTCTGAGAAGACTGCAATGGTGCGCGCCTCATTTGAAGATTTCATTTCATTTTCCCCCTCGGGGCAACATTTCTCGCTGCATGAGCCAAACAAGGTTGTAATTTGCAGTTCTTAGAAAAGCTATTGCGCAACAAATGAAAAGCATGCCTACATGGATGACATCAGACAAAGGATGGTTTTATCGGACCAGTATATCAACAGCTAAATCAAGGGCGTCACCTGCTGCAGTATCACAAAAAAGGGGATAAAGTGGCAGGCTTAACTGTTTAAGTGTACAACCCATGTTTCTAGATAGCAGTAAAGTGAGCAGCATTGATCACCTAAAAGATTAATCCACTGGTAAGAATAAAATTGTGGTTGAATATGAAAGAACCAAGTTATCCCCTTTTAGCTGAAACGACTGAAAACAAAACAAGCCACAAGAAAAACAGGAGAAAGACGTGAAAGTATTTGTGTTGCTGCAAAAATCTTTAAATAAAGCTATCAAATAGACTATAAAATAATAGGGGGAAAAACAATGAACAGCAACCTTGTCTGCATCCTCCTATAGCAGATGTTTTTGGATAATACAGTCTTTTACAATCTGAGGTGGGATCTGTCTTAATTGTAAAAGAACAATCAGTCTTTGATCAAAGAACAAGTACAAAACAAAAAAAAGTGTGGCCAGTCTTTTTGATGACCGATTTCCAAAGAATAGATAACACTAATTTCAGACAGTCAGATTGTTTGCTAAGATGTATCAGCACAAGACCAAGTAGCCTGCACAACAACATCTTCAGGTTAGTTTGCAGAATAATCACTGTTTCACAGTACTTCAGTTATTGGAAGGCCTGGCAATTCTAGAAGAGACATCTTCTCATTTAATTGCTACACTATGGTGATCTCCACGATCTCAGCTACAACTAGTATGAATGAAAGAAGGAACTGAACACTCATTACAATCAGTAACAGTTATATCTACAATAAATTGCTCTGGTCATTCTTTGTGATGACATCAGCATCAGCACAGAACATCTTCAGGTTTTTATAATTGTGCTCTTTGTGGGACAAACCTTCCAATTCCTTCCCATTTTAATTGCTTAAAATATACAGTCTTTAGTTTAACTGTCTTTTTTTAAACATCTCTTTTGCTTTAGGTCTGTTGTTGCCAAGACACTGAGCAAACATTATGTTCAATCTGTCTACAACTAGTTCAATAAACTTCTCTCTTAATCCTAAACAACTCTTAATGATTAACCAATAAAGGTGGTCATTATATTGTATCAAACCCTCCCATAATCAGCATTATTAATTATTTATAGGCTCAATTAGTTAAATTCCAGACATACAGATGTGCTCAAATTTGTTGGTACCCTTATAGCTCATTGAAATAATGCTTCATTCCTCATGAAAAGTGATGAAATTAAAAGCTGTTGCATCATGTATACTTGTGAGCCTTTGGTATGTCATAGAATAAAGCAAAGAAGCTGTGAAAAGAGATTAATTATTGCTCATTCTACAAAGATATTCTAAAGTGGCCTGGACACATACCCCTTAGAAAAGATAAATAATTGGACTATAGTGATATTCCAAACTAATTAGTTTCTTTAATTAGTATCACACATCTCCAATCTTGTAATCAGTCATTCAGCCTATTTAAATGGAGGAAAGTAGTCACTGTGCCGTTTGGTATCATTGTGTGCACCACACTGAACATGGGGGCAGAGAAAGCAAAGCAGAGAGTTGTCTGAGGAGATCAGAAATAAAATAATAGACAAGTATGGTAAAATGTATAGGCTACAAGACCATCTCCAAGCATCTTGATGTTCCTGTGACAATAGTTGCAAATATTATTAAGATATTCAAGGTCCATGGAATTGTAGCCAGCCTCCCTGGGCGCGGCCGCAAGAGGAAAACCGACCCCAGATTGAACAGAAGGATAGTGCGAACCAAAAAGAACCAAGGATAACTGCCAAAGAGATAACTCCAAGGGGAAGGTACGTCAGTTTCTGATCGCACCATCCGTCGCTTTTTCAACTAAAGTAGCCTCCCAGGAGGACTCGGCTTTTGAAAGAAACACATAAAAAAGCCAGACTGGAATTTGCTAAAATGAATATTGACAAGCCACAATCCTTCTGGGAGAATGTCCTTTGGACAGATGAGTCAAAACTGAAGCTTTTTGGCAAGTCACATCAGCTCTATGTTTGCAGACGAAAAAATGAAGCTTTCAAAGAAAAGAACACCATACCTACAGGGAAACATGGAGGAGGCTCGGTTATGTTTTGTGGCTGCTTTGCTGCGCCTGGCACAGAGTGCCTTGAATCTGTGCAGGGCACAATGAAATCTCAAGATTTATCAAGGCATTCTGGAGCAAAATGTACTGCCCAGTGTCGGAAAGCTCTGTCAGTTGCAGGTTATGGGTCCTCCTACAGGAAAATGACCCAAAACACACAGCTAAAAGCACCCAAGAATGGATAAGAACAAAACATTGGACTGTTCTGAAGTGGCCTTCTATGACTCCTGATCTGAATCCTATTGAACATCTATTGAAAGAGCTGAAACTTGCAGTCTGGAGAAGGCACCCATGAAACCTGAGAGAGCTGGAGCAGTTTTCTCAGGTTGAGTGGACCAAACTACCTGTTAACAGGTGCAGAAGTCTCAGTCTGAGAGCTACAGAAAACATTTGATTGCAGTGATTGCCTCTGAAGGTTGTGCAATAAAATATTAGGTTGAGGGTCCCATCATTTTTGTCCTTGCCATTTTCATTTGTTTTATTATTTACAATATGTTGAAAAACAAAAGCAAAGTCTGATTTATATTAAATATGGAATAAACAATGGTGGATGCCAATTACTTTTGTCAGTTTCAAGTTATTTCAGAGGAAATTGTGCATTTTTCATTTTTTGTGGAGGGGTACCAAGAAATTTGAGCCAGTCTGTATGGTCATTTAACCAGCTCACCTACCCAGCACTTCGTAAATGTCTAATGCAATTTCCCTAATGCCAAAAAATCTTATTAAGAACTATAATTATTCAAGCAAATAATTTATTTAAATATACCAGGAAAGCCTGGCCTAACAGAAGCATTTAGAAATTAACCTCAAATGAACACCCTCAAACATTGGACTTCAATCATTGGAGATCATTTCAAAGGCCAGTGAGAAAATGGATGCAGTTCTGTTAGTTAGTAAATTAAGTTGAAACAATTGGATGTGTGAAAAAATGACAGTCAAATGAGTTAAGAGTTACACCTAAAAATAAATATGGCAAAGTTATCACAAGCTAAATTGAGAAAACAAGTCCGATTTGACATTGTAAATGCTTCCTCTCTGAACTGCAGTACACGAAAACACATTAAGACTGCACTAGTAGTTTCCCATTATCTGCTCACTATCAGTGTGTTTTCCTTTTGTGCCTCGCAATGGGTCTACCTAACAACAACAACAACAAAAAAGATCTCATAGCATTTCCTGTCCCGTTAAACAACTCCCTCCACCACCACGGCTAGCACGGAGGCCCAGCTGTTTGAACGCTTTACGTCAGCTGGTTTCTAGGCAACCATCTACCACAGGGGTGTTACATTTTCCATTGCACTGTGCTTTTACATTCTGAAGTTAATTTCAACAGAGGAGCTATATATTCAGGCAAAAACTACAACTTAAAAAAAAAAAAAAAAAAAAAAAAAAAGATATACAGCTGTCATTGTTATTCCCTAGGGCCTGAGTGGAATTACTACAAATAGGAGAACCCAGAGTAGTGTTTTACTGTGCTGTGAGCAATTAGGCACACTTTGTCAGCAATTTCCTCTAGCACTTTGGATGGAAATTAAGGATTCCCCAAGAAAAAAGTGTGTCCATCCATGAATTTAATTACAAGTAAAATTCACTATGTTTTGTCCCATTATGATTTGAATGTAGGCTCATGGCAAGCAGTCAATACAGTCAGTGTATTGTTTTTACTCCCATTACAGGCAATCTGTACCTCTTTTTCGTAGTTCTAAGATTAATTCCTGGCCTAACTGTTGATCGAGACAACTGTTTAAATAATGACACTGCATGTTATTTTATACAAGGTCTGAGAACAGGGGCATGTTTAGAATTTGTTTTTGATATTCCCCATATTTTTTTTTTCTTATGTTTCAACAATTGCATACCTCCTCATCCCACATAAACACACACACACATTTGATAACTTTATAAATCATATTATAGCTATTGAATGGACCTCAAGAGATGATAAAAGACGTAGAAGAAGACCACATAAAAGATGGGAAGATGAAATAGGAAGCTTAGCTGGTATGACCTGAAAAGAGACGCTGTACATCAAAACAAGTGGAAACATCTTGGGGAGGCCTTCGTCCTTTGAAAGAGGCTGCTGATGATGATGATATTGGCCTATATATATACACATACATATCCTGTGATTAATAACCATGTTAAGATAATGACTGATGAGAAATTGCATGGCTGCTTTTTATTCTATTTTTGTCCCTCACCAATTAAAGAAAGTTATAATTATTACCAGGAAGGACATAAACCAAATAGCGACTAAAAATCAGCAATAGGATTAAGCACTGAAGTTGTTTTTTGGTTGTTTTGTTTCTTTATGGCAGGGAGAGGCCAATAATGTATGTCTCTGCACCTTAATGTCTTTGTGTATAGGCCTATGTCTTAGTGGGAAAAAGAGACATGGCAACCACATACAAATTAACTTTTAATCTCTACTTGAAATGTATGGGGGAGTTATAAGCCCCCTCGAACACATACCTTCCACCCCCACAGCAGCTTTAGGTGCACTAGCATTCACACAGGAACAGCCACCCACATATATATGCAGGTACACATGAATTTCATTTAAGTACACAGTGCAAGTATGTATTGAAGTCATACATACCCTCTTGTAAGTACCTATGTTGCCATCTACCATGAATTCACAGTCATAGAACTGAATTTAATTTCAATTCCTTGAACTGAATTCTCAAAACAGATATGGTTTCATGTGTGTCACACAAGGCAATTCACAAAACTTTGGAAAGAGTTGTATTCTATATTGTTGTAACTGTTTATCAGTTGTTTGCATGATGTTTTGGAATACGTTCATGTGCCTAAATGCCCTGAAGTGAAAGGCATGTAAGTACAGTTAAATCTGAGCAAATAACTGAACAGTGGGTGGTGGGTGCAATTGTTAATTTGGCCATAATGTAAACATAGAAACATTACCAAATGCATATTTGCAAAAGAGCATGAATGACAGCATGGATGACAAAACTATGACAGAGTTGCAATCTGAATACGTGGCAGGATAGACTGTTATAATGAGTTTTATACTTTCTTTCTCTAATGCTTGCTCAACCGCTAAATGGACACCATTATAATATCTGTGCTAGTCACCTCCTATGATGTATTTGGTACTTTAAAGGGAAAAGTAAGTGCCTATGTTTATTGTTCTAAATATAAATAAATAAATTATTCTTTATATTATTATTTTGTTATTTAAATAACAAAAAAAATGCTCCATAGAAAGACAATCTTTGGAAAACAGTATAATTATAGTATGTAATTTGCGGATCCTGACTAAATGTATTTTATCTTGTATAAAATGCATCTATATAATAACATACAATGGATGTCAACCATTATGATAAAAGGGCTTTGTTTTTTATTTATTGTGCATATAGAATTTAACTTATTTTGTTTATTTTGTATGTTTTTTAATAAATGTGCATACTATTAAGAAGAATAAATGAGAAGTGGATTTGTTTTTTAAACCAACCCTATACTAACACAAAAATACTATCAATCTTAACCATGAAGTAAAGTCATGTTAAACCACATTCTTCAGACATCTATAGAAATAAGTGAGCAGTTATTTCTGTGTGTGATGTGTATAAAGCCGATATGATATAGGATCCTACAGTTTACTAGTTTTATTATCAACATTACAAAAAAACTCTAGAACTGTCATTAGACAAGTGTTCTCCTGTTGTAAGTCAGTTTTAATGTGAATTTGGAACCTCATACAATGGCTAGATAATACGAACAAGACACATAAAAGATTAAATAATCTTTCTATCAAAATCCAAATTCAGGGGACTAGTCCAGCCATGGTTCTGACAGACGGGCTGTTTATGTTATTTAATTATTTAATTCTACATTATTAAAAAAAAAAAACACATTAGGGAACTTTAACATTTTTCTTGCAGTATATTGTATATTGTGACAATGAGGTCAAATGTTATAGATCAAATATAGACCCAACATTTTTTATTTTGCTTGTGCAAGAAACGCAGGAAAACGACATTCCAGTCACAACAGCGCCAGCCCCAGTATTCAAATTTTGCTAAGCACCTGTAATCAGGCAGTGCTTTTCTAGATTTGCAAATCAAATCAGGACTGTGACCAGTGTTTACAAAAAAATATTAGATGCTCACATTACTTCTGAGAGGGCAGATCAGTTTTTAGTCCAAGTTCAAGTTTTCAACCACAAATAATTGAATTGCTTATTATTAACACAATCCTGCAAATCACCTGAAAGGCTCTTACTCTTTGATCATTTATTCACACTAAGCTGGACAACTAGACAACTACCAAACCAGGATTGGTGACAATTTTCAATGCAAACAGCTTTTGTTGAAGAGCAAAGATAACACCATGTTCCTTAGGAAACTCATAAGTTAACAAAAACAGTATGAAAATTTTTTGATGCAAGTGCAAGGAGTACAACTGTAAACGTTTAGTCACAATTTATCCGTGGGCTTACATAGACCCTCTTAGATAAGATTATCCACTTCTAGCAGTCCGGCAAGAGATTTGCAATTGAACAAGAACTCATTGCGCCTGACTTAATGTGCGTTTACCAGCCAGTTCAGTTCTCAAACATTCTTATGTATATCACAAATGTCCAAGTATGGGGATTCTTATCAATTACAATAAAATACATACTCAAATTTAAAAGAAAGCCAGAAACTTCAGATAATTAAATTCAAATATCAAACAAAAAACGGACACAAAATGGGCTCTCATCAGACTAAACATTCTACCAGTACTAACAATGTAAACTAAACCATTCAACAGAACAATGATCACAATCAATTTAATTTCTAAACAATTACAAGGAGATTTGTTAGTACTTAGATACCATTTTATCATATAATGAAGCAAGCTAATCTATAAAGAAATGTGTTTGAAAGGTTGCATTTGGTATCATATTATGAGTAAGAGAAGGTTATGTACCTATATTAATTCTTAACAAGGTGGTGAGATGATGTTTTGTATTCATTATGATAAGAGGATTAGGAGGACAGCACACAAATAAAAAATGTTAATTTAATGGTTGTCTGGGTATTGTAATACTAATAGAAAAAAAGATTGTGTACAGTATGAATGTAATTTTCCACTTTCAAATTCATATATAGAATTAACATTAACATCACTATCTTGAAATTGTTGTGTAAACATATTCTATACCTACTCCTTTGAGCAGTTATGAGAAAGAGTGCATTTTAATGTATAATCTAAATGTAGTAATGTAGTCTATTAGCAGCACTGAACCTCAATTATTAACTTAATTGTAGTCTGTTTTATTCAACAAACATTAAAGAGAATTTAGTTTACTTAAGTCACTATCTGTCAAGTTTATTCTTGTTTTTCCCTTCTACCAGTATGATTTCATAAATCAGCCCAGACAGAGATATTATTGAAGAAATAAGGGTTAACATGGGATGGAGTGCATTTGGAAGAAACAGCACTGTTGAAAGGAAACCTACCCACTTGCCTGTAGAGAAAAGGCTGTGAAACCTGGTAACTAAATATGAAAATGATACAGAAACTGCGGACAACACAAAGGAGCAGGGAAAGATAAGAAGAGATGTAAAAGGAAAGGGATGGATCCAAGGACAAACCAAAATATGACATGGAATGAGTGAAAATGTTAAAATGGGCTTGAAACATTGCAAGAAGAACAGATCAAAGATGGACAAAGGAAGCTATTGAATGGATCCCAAGAGATGGAAAAAGACCTAGAAGATGAACACACAGAAGATGGGAAGATGAAATCACTTTGCCATGAGATGGAAAAGAAAAGCTGTAGAGCAAAACAAGTGGAAACATCTTGAGGAGGCCTTCATCCAGCAGTAGATCGATAAAGGCTGAAGGTGACGTTGATGAGATACATATATATGTGTGTGTGTGTGTGTGTGAGAGAGAGAGAGAGAGAATATGATAACTATTCAAATGAATAATTCACCCCACTGTGTTACATTTGAAGAAAAACATAATGAGCTGACGTTGAGCTTCAAGGAGTATTTGTTCTCTCCAGACAACAACAATAAGTGTACTGACTTCCTGACTTCTTCACCACATTCGTAATGGTCTGAACAACAAAAAGTGTTTCAAACACCCTGCTGCAGTGATAAAGAATTCATGAGCCTCGACAATTTCCTGACAGCCATACCAACAATAGGAAATTGCCATCAGTTAAATCCACCATATCTCTATGACCTTGTGCTTGTCGTGGTCCAACAGCAACAGCGGAAAAAATAAAAAACTCCAGCCATGAGGAAAACCCTTTAGAGAAAGATAGCGTTCCGTAATCTCAAAACAAATGGAGATATTAATAGAATAACCACAGCAAGAAGATGAAATTTGTATTGGATTTTTTTCAGTGCTAGCACAATAGTAAATCCCTCTTCCAACAAAAAAACTAAATAACCCAAAAACGTTTTTTCATAAACGTTGATATATTAAATTAAGTAAAATTGTGATTTCTAATTATCCCAATTTACTGACAATACTTCTATGAAATTTACATCCCATTTCTAAATCCGCTGCATTAACAAATCATATTTTCAGTCAGGTGAATGTTCATGCATAGTACGACAACATTAACTCATTTACTCATTTTAATGAAGGCTTTGGGTATTTGAATCTCTAATAATTAAAGATATGGTGTGTAAGTTTGCATACATGTTGCTAACGTAAACTTATGTATGGTTTTTAAATAATGTAAAGAAAAAAACATACAGGAAAAAAATATTGTATTTATGTCTGCACATCAATAGATGATCTGCAGTACAATTCTCTAAGTAGCACATTTTACAGTGTTTAAAACATCATTAACACCGGCTGTACTTGCATCGTACTTTACCACAAGCTTGCAGTACTTGCTCTGCAAAAAGGCTGTTTTTTTTTTGTTGTTGTTGTAGGTTTTTTTTTTTTTTTTACTTTTCTGCTAATATGCAAACATACAAGGTTCTTCCCTCATCTGATTAGCACAGGGAAGGAGACACCATTAGATGTTTTCAAAATGTTACAGGAAGCCCGCAGTCTTTGGGCAGGAGGTTACAAATCAGCCTCCAGCACAGGCCACTAGTTGAAAAACTGCCAGAGCTCAAGATTAGGTTTGACTTTCCTTTTGCCGAAATGCACTTTTTACCCCCTCAAAAAAGTAAAAAATGTGTTCTACTTAACAAAAGCAAGTAAATTGTCTCTCTTCGAAGACCTTAAACAAACAGCTCATAATTAGTGTGTCCTCTAAACTCATAACACTGAGGAAATGCTAGAGACAGTTTTTTCTTCCTGGTAAGTTCTTTGGTTATACTTTGAAACAGTATGAGAGAATGGCCTGGCAAAAGAATACAAATAGTTAAATAGCTCAGTCAACTTTAAATTGACTGATTAACCTGTAATTAACGTCTTGAGTATCAGTATATTCAGGTTTATGTCAACTTTTTTAACACTGATACTAACAGGAAAGCAGGAGAGGAAAATAATTCCTTTGAAATGTATATTACTAGATAGTAATTTACTCCCTTTTCTTTTTCTTTTGTTTAATCTCTAGCATGGACTGTGTAATGTTACAAATACCTGCTAAAAATGTTAATTACAAATATTCTCCTTCAATTACACTGTGCAAAAAATAAATAAATCCATTGTTTGTGTATTTTAACATGACTACAGGCATCTTGGAAAAATTAACTTACATGCAGAGAAAACAGTTCTCACTTAAACCATTTAACAGACAAAAAGCGACAGAGAGTCAAGCACCCAGGTTAAAAGAAGCTATGGAAATCAGGCTGGGTGGAAAGGTTTCACCTTAAACAAATGAACTCATTTCAATGCTCAATTTCAAGCTTACACAGAATAAAAAAGTATGATTATCAAAGCTCTATCTTTGCATATTAAGCCATTTGTATCAGGTAGAATATTCTGCTTAAAAACGCTGCAGCATTGTACTTCCATAAAATACTATTCTCATCATCTTCTCGGGATTAAGAATACAGAATAATGAAAGGCTGAATGTTTTACTAAAATGGACCCAGTAAAAAGTAAGTCAAGGAGGGGGCTGCAAGGACTGTGATAGTGGGAGGTGGAGGAATGCGAGGCAATCGATGTTGGGGAAGGAAACACATCCCCAGCAAAAGGGACAGGAAGTGAGGTTTGTGATGCTAGTTGTGGGGAATTGTCAGTTTCCATTCTAAATATATGTGTACCTTAAATCTTTTATTTTCGTTTTGAGAGAGGGGGCGTGGGCAATGTAAAAGCTTCAGAAGCTGGGGTTTAAAGGTTAAATTCCGACGCTATTCTCATGTAACATGTAAGGCTCTGTGATGGCGAAGCTGGTACCTACAGAAAAGTCCACATTCCCATTGAAAAGACTGTGAATCCTGCTGTACATTAATACACTCCACAACAACAACCTCTTTGAACATAATTGTCTTTTGTATTGGGTAGCGATTGTCATCTAATACTCCTCACCTCGTGTCACTTGAAATGCTTAAATAACAACAGAAACAGATTGTAATTATGAACAGGAACAACATGGAGCAATATTTGAAGTGTATTTAGTTAAAAAAAAAAAAGAATCAAGGACACAGACTACATCGATAAAAAAATATTTGTAATGAACAGCACTCAGGAGTTTATACACACAGCAGAATCTAAATGTGGGATTTAAAAGTTTAACCTTCAATTGAAATGAGTCAGTTCAGAGAAGCACTTACAAATTACTCTGAACAGCTGGACTCGGCACAATCATGGCTCTTTCTTTTTTTCCTTTCCTTTCTTTCTCACGTCCCAGACAAAGTCCCACACAAGGAAAGCAAACCATGATTTAGTCTATTACCGTCTGGTTTTAGAAATCCTCGTGTGTGAAGGCCTGGCAGCCGAAGTGAAATGAGTTTCAGAATCGAAGTGGAGGAGGATTAACAGAGCCATGTAATGGGCTGTAAAATGTCAGTTGCCAAACGTATATTCAAACAACCACCTGGGACTGAAGCTTATGCATAAATATCCCTGCTACTCATGTTACATGTTATTTTCCAGCTATAGGAACACACACACAAAAATAAAACAAAGAACACGGAGAAAAAACTGCGGAAAACACTTAACATGCTGTATAAACTCAGTATAGTTATGATTACAAATTCAGGCTTGCCGGCAAGTTCTGTGTGAAATGTAAAGTGTTAGTTCTTCAGAAATACAGTTCTCAATTCTATGGATCCAGCAAGAGGGTGATTTAGAATCTAGGGAATGATATACAAATATGTGATAGTTGATACAATCTGCGTGGTGTACCATAAGGGATTCCACTTATTGGTCTGTAGGGAAACCTCATGTCTGACCTGGATAGTCACTGCCAAATTATGTCAAATTTGATGTTAATGCTGAATAATATGCACTAGTGCCAAACCACTGATCTCATTCTTCTGTCAGCTTACGAACCCAAGGCTGTTGACAAAAATAGCAAGCGAGTTTTCCACCACACATTTGCCACAACCTCTCACTGGGGAGGTCCTGGGTTGAATGGTTTTCTGGTTCGAACGAAGGTGAGGTACATTTTCATTATTATTATTTTTTTTAATTTAGCTTTTCTAATCAATGTTTGTAAAGAGCACAAACATTCAAATCAATATACCTAATTCTTTCAAATGCGGCCAGTCAATTTTTATTATATAGGCTAAATATTGCATTTATAAAATGAATGGAGCAATACAGCACCTCAGACATTTAACACACGTACAAGCAGTGTATAGAGTAAATAAATTAATAATGTCTGTTTTAATATGTGAATATTACCTACGCCTATGCAAAGCTTACACTTTTAGCTTTGAGAATGAAAATGATCAAGATACACATCTACACCTGTTGAGACAACATTCAGTGGAATTTGGCACATCACAAGACTGCACAACTGACATCAACAACAGACACTCCAACTTGGAGGAGAAATCGATCAGAAACAAAAAACATACAGGCCGACAGCTGTACTATATTTTGAAATGGACCTTGTCCCTTGTCACTATGGAAGTTCTTTCAGTAAATTGAGGCCTATCTTCAGGCTTCTGGCAGAGGCTCATTTAAACTGCATACTGACTACATGAAAAAAAAGGGTCACCGCTACAGCAGAAATGCCATTTGGATATTAAAACTAATTAACTAACACTGATAAAGGTCTTCATGCACTATATCATGTTTTGATTAAATTATATGGCTTTATGATTAATTGCTTTATTATACCTTTAATTTCCTCATGTAACCTAATCTATTTCAGCGATAGCAGTGATGCAAATTATTGCACTTACTGTACTTTGACCCATTGCAAAGAGAGGTAATAAGCAATAATAACCTACATAATAATAATGACATAATTACATGAAATGGGACAAGTATGAAACACTGTGCTCTCTGATATACTCTCTCAACTACATTCATTTTCCATTGCATTTTTCCATCACTAGATCCTGTTAGATGAGCTGTGACCAAATAATCTCTTTCTGGCAATTAAATATATTCTGAATAAAGGGTCGGGGCTTGAGTCAGAATTCACAACAGTACATTGACAAGGAGCAGATTCACAACCTCTACCAGCCCCTAGACTGTGTATCAGTACCTTTGAAAATGATGGACTGTAAGGACATACAAAACAGAAAAGCCTCCCCTCTTTACAGGCCCAGACCTGCCTGAGAAAGGGCCTATTTTGTATTTATTGTTACAGAAACCTAGCCTGAGATTACATGAAAAGTTTGACCCTCCCTCTAATCACAAATTACAAACTTGTAGTCAGAGGCTTCTTTCTCCTACACACAAATAAACTAACAAAAAAAACAACTTCTGAGTTAATCCCAATTTTAAATACTGCCAATAGATCCAGAACCAAACTAGTGATTTATATCATACCATTAGGTTTTATGTATTTTGAAAAATGGAAACATGATGCCAACTTTGATGTAGGCCTATGCCTATATTTCACAAAAACACAGCTTACATCAAAAGTGCATTGAGTTGTGTTTCCAGTTTTCAAAACACATAAATCTAAAAATATAACTTCTCATGATCAGCAGTTAAAACATATATTATCGCCTCACCTCTAACAGCCGACATGGAGCACTGTGAGATTATTAAAATTAAGATTTCATTAATTATTAAGATTTTTAAAATAACATCTTTAAATATGTCTCTGTTGTTTAAAAATACATTTTAAAAAGCTCTGGCAACCTCCATTCCCCCCTGGAGCAATGTGGCTTATTAAACCTTATGTGGAACTGAGTCGTTCTGTGTATGAGGCCAAGTCTCCCTTTACCTCAGAGACTGAAAAACAAACTGTGAAAAGCCTGGAAAGAATTTCTATGGACTGGCAATGTTAAGCTGTCTAAAAATGGCCTTGAGTTTGAAAAACAAAAAACAAAACAAAAAAACTCTGGTCAGCCTTGGCCAAAATTACTCCCGGTAAATAACTGTGAGGGAGGGAATGGGAAACAGACTGAACCTAGGATTAAAATAAAATCCTGTATAAATGAATGACCTCGGCAGCAAAGTTCAAATCTCGAATTAATCTTCATAGACTATTAACAAGAAAGATATTATTACAGTTAAATATCAACCTAGGCCTATATTGATGTGGCTGATAGCAATACCAGTGAAAAAAAAGCAGACAGCCAATAGCAAGTAGGCCTACAATATGCAGATTTTGTACTTTGTTTAAAGGACATATATGTGTATGTTCTAGTAGTAGTTCCAGTTTAAGGCTCATTCCTCAGTTTTCGCTCCTTTTTACTTGAACAACACTGAAAGACTCTCACTTTGTACTGAATACAATAAAGCACAAAGCATAATGGTTCTGTTTCCTAGGTTCAGACCCTTAAAATAACATATTTCAAAAAATCTATCAATTTGACAAAATCAAGACTAAATACAGTTATATTCATGAGACAATTTACATACTAATAGAAACACACAGTGAAACCCAAGTAAAAAAAGCAATGAGAGTCAGGTACTGATTTACTACTGCACAAAATAAATCTGTGGAGGAATATGAAAATATGAAGTGTCTGACTGATAAATGTTACATTTTTGAATCCTACCAGGATCCAGTTGCTGAACTGAAAAGGGGATAACAGGAAACTGGTAATTTTTTGTGTTTCCATACAATCAATTAAACCATTCAACTGCTCACAGGCCATGATATATATATATATATATATATATATATATATATATATATATATATATATTTTTTTTTTTCAGAAGAAGAAACAGCATAACGTCAGAAATATTTGCAGTTCAGTTTCATTTAGAGGGAGAACAACGCACACTACTCAATATAGGCCTAATGCATTTCAGAGTGGAACTAGATTCCTGTATCAAAACTGATCTGTTTTATTTCTAAAGCCTTGAAGATTTAATTATTCTTCCATTATTCTGCTATAACTGAAACATACTGAAAATTCTCTGGAAGTCAAACATAATAAAACGTTTGTTTATTGTATTTTTGGTCACCCCCGCTGAACTTTTTGTGCAATGAAGTTAAATAGAAAGTAACTCCACTTCTCTCACTGTTATAGCCTTAACTATAACTATTGCCTGGAAGGGAGGCTCTCATTAGGCCTAGGCCGTGGACCCCCAGAGATTTATTTTCTCCTATAATAATCTGCAATTCGTAGGAGTTTTGTTCTTCTCTCCTCTGTGCCTAATGGTTTATTTTATTTTATATAAAGTTTATGGTTAATTTATTTGTTTATTTTATTAACTTTGTTGTTGTATGTTTATCAATCTGTAAAGTGTTCTGTGGTTACCCTGCGGAGGGCACTATACAAATAAAAAAGTATTAATTGACTGATTAACTGTACTATGGGAGAAATAGCACATTATTTATCCAGCCATCTTTCAATATGAGGTGAAACACACTGAGAATAGCTGTATTTTAGTATTTCTATGTCAAAGGTATTGGGACACCATCTAGTCATGATCTACATCCAAACCCTACAGAACTGAGTACCTTGAGGGTAGGTTTAAGTGGGTGGGCAATTGAAAAGTGGTAAATTGTGTCATTGCTTGGACAAATTAATCATTTTCCTCCAGGTCGTTTAATATTTTTGTAATTTGAATCGAAAGGATTTATTTTGTAATTATCAACCTGAAGAAAAAAATGAAATGCATATGGTATTGATATATTTAGAGTAAACAGTATATTTATATGGTAAAAAAACAGTTAGATCCCATCATGTATACAGCTCACTAATAGACGAATTACACTAAATACACTATTTTTTTAAATCATGCTCTTTCTTCACTAACAAAATATAAAGTAGTCATACCAGTACATTCAAATTCAGGATTTTTAAAATAAACTAAATCAAACTTTGCTGAATAAAAGTACAGCCAGAATGTGAAACAAATACACTTACATGCCAAATGTCTCATTTTTTTTATTTATGTTTTAATAATACTTTGCTTTTGTGGTTTTTCAGTTTCCTAAACATTTTGAATATGTAGTTCCCACGGAAACAGGGAATTGTTTCAGACAAACTGAAGATGATGCTTTGCAGCTTTGCTCTGGCAAGTTCATGAGCTGCAGAACAGAAGTGTAATTGACAGAAAGGGAGTAACGTGTCTTTATCGATCTCCTGCTTTCATAACTGCAGCACTGCAAAACAACAATGCACAGAGTACACTGAGAGAGAAGCTACAGTAAACAACTGGGCTTTATCTTCTCGTGTAGGGTATATTCTGTTTTGTCCATTTCAAACAAACTTATCTCTGTGCATATGCAATGACAAAAATGTGCTTTTCAGTGGAATGCAGACTTGCATTGCATTGAGCATGGAAAAATGTCTATTTTTTAACATACATTTTCTCTTACTGTGAATTCTGTCTTAGAAACCTAAAGGGCAAGAATTGCACAATATTTATCCACCAGCATAGACATTACACTGAAACGGCATTTTGTTTCAAAACTAACTGACAACAAAATCTGTATTTGCAGGTGTGCACTGCTTTTGAAACCACCAATTCCTTTCTTTAATAGTTGTATTATTTTCTTACTAAAAGCCTAATATACACAAATCAAAAGAGTATAAGAAAGAATGCAGTCATTGCACAATGTCCAATGAATCTACTGTTTGAGTTATGTGCCGTTTAACATCTGCCTGAGATCTTTTTACATTCAAACACAAATCGTCAGATTAATCTAAAATAAAGAAAGAAATTAACTAAAAAACGACTGCCTACAAGGTGCAGTGGGGATTTATTCATGCAGGTGACCATGGTCAAGTGTTTCGGCAGCATTCATAATATTATCACTATCTCAGGAACTGGGGGACAATGTGTGATGTACAAAAGACTACTGCTTGCCATAATAAAATGATCAAGCCTGAAACACACCCTCAACACAAATGTGAACCCAAATAGAAGAGTTAATATATCTGTCTCTGGTACTTTGGCCTCGTTTGTCTTGTAGGACCTGAGGCACACATTCATGCAGGAGCTTGCTTTGTGTACAACAGAAGCTGACACGCTGTGGGGAAAATGAACAATTACAATCATACTACTATGTACAATTATGGCAGGGGCTGTTCATTCATATATAAGCTACTTTGGCAGAGTAAATATGTCTTTAAAATAAAACACTTGACATTTTGCAATAATCCCTGGGTATACTGAATGGAAAGCCCTTGTGCATGCAAGCACTTTGTTAATAAGACTTCCAATCTGTTTAAAAAGCATGGTCCTGGTCAAACACAAATGAGAATGTGGCCACACTCTAGAGTTAAGAAGCCCTACCCTAGGACACACCCTCTGGCCTGAAAGGGCAAGTCAGCTTTGAGTGCTTGAGAAGGGATTAAAATGTTATACAACTGTCTTGCTCCATTCTCAGTGTGTCCTTCCCCATCGTGTAAAATACAAAGACTGTATTATGGATTCCAAAACAATATCAACGAGTGACTAACTCTCTCTGACTTCGGTGGGTTTGTTTATGCTGCAATATACACACTGCAGGCATAGGCAGTGAAATGAAACATCTTGTTTTCAAAAGTGTCACGGAGACACAAGACATGGACCTTTTCCCACGTGCTAATATGAAATGAGTCCACTATTAGCCATTCTGAACTGCAGTATATTTCATTCTGAGAGCTTTCCTGCAGGCATGTTGTCCCCTTTGGTTACGGTATCTCTCATACGCATGAGTATAATATTGCACTGACACCGACACTGCAACTTCATTAGAAAATCACCTGTTTCCAAAGCCTGAGACGTTACACAGAACCAGCATTTATTTGCATGTGAGCATTCGACTTGAGTATCGGCACTTTTTAGTTTCCATTTCAAACAATGTCTGTTTCAATGGAAAAATATTAAATGCTGCTGTATTTGATAAGAAAATATAAGTCCAGTGTACGTATTTTAACTTATTATGAATTGGTGACATCATGATACAAAAAATAAGAAGGAGATAGGAAAGGTGTAGTAAAATGTAGTTACAGTACCTGCACAGCATTCCACACATTTACTTTCACGCATTTTAAACAAATTTATGTCTCAGATCTTTGCTGCTCCCCAAGTAGAAGTGTTACTGGCTTGCACAATGACTGCAAGGTAAGCAAGCAGACACCCCAGTGCACCCGTTCCAGTCGTCAAGAAAAAGTGCAGTCCTGGCTTGCATGTGAGATCACTGACACATATTTGTTTTTGCATTACTAGTTTAGTCGCTATAGCAGATGCACAGGACTTTGAACAGTTGATTTTTTAGAGTTCTCCTCTGAAAGCAAATTATATGAGTATTCAAAATAGTTGCTAAATACTGTATGTATAAAGCTAAGCATACTGGAGGGGGTCCTCCTAGAGAAAGTGAACAATTGGATAAAGGGGGATTACTGCGCTATAGCTTCATAGATGTAAGCTTGTCACGAGGAAGAGTTTAGGGAATTAAATGTAAATATTCAGACCTTTAAAAACATTTACCCATGCAGGATCTGCTGGACATTTGAGTAAAACCAACAGACCACAATCTGCCATCACATCCTTTTTCTCTAAAGCATGTAAAGAAAAGGAGCTTCCAAGATGTTTCGTGCCACAGACCTGAAATATGTGAGTAATGTTCAGTGGCAACCTCAAAATCAGTTCAGCTGATCAAGGTTAGTGCCCTGGGATGGGGGTCCAAAGTGTTTTTCTAAAGCAAGTAAGATATAGGCCTATATGTAACTACATTATAACAGCTGAATTCCATCTGCTCAATTATAAATGATTGTATGTTATAGATTAAAGTATTCACACCCATTTGAAACCATGTAATTCTGTGATTCAGTCATTGATTTTGTTTAGTATTTTCTGTTGGTGCTTAACTACTAATGGTATCTTTTCATTCTGAAAACACAAGAGCAATCCTTGCATATTTAAAGGCACAGCTTAAATGCCAAAAAAGGTATTGTATTTCTTCAAATAAGCAAAAAATTGTCTTAGAGATTGTAGCTGGAGAAAAAGATTATATTGAAAAAACAACCTCTAACAAGGATAAAATCAAGGGCCGGATTAAATCAAAACTTTGACCCACCCGCTAATAGCAAATTACAAACCTGTACATCATAGCGGTTACATTTATGATTAGAAGAAAGTGCTAAAAATGAAGCCGCAACTGAGTACAGTTCTGTAGTTTTCTATTAACAGGTGGGTCAAAGTTTTGATTTAATCCGGCCCCAAGTCTATTTTATTGTATTCATTTTTGTATATACATAAGCTATATAAGTACAGTGGGTCACAAAGTAATATTGATTTAATACAGAACAAACTCCACTAGCCTGACACAGCCTGAAGAGGGATGGGGGGTGGCTGATTTACAGAAAGGCCCTGTCCTGCTGAGAATCTAATTAAAAGTTCAAAACCGAGACAAAGAAAAGTAAGGGAAAACAGAAACCTCTGCTGCTTCTTTCTCTCTATACAGAAAGGCTGTTTGTTCTTTGCCGAAACCCCCTGGGCAAGTTCCACATTTTTTAGTTTTATTAAAACAATGACATTCTGCAGAAACAACACAGAGAACAATCCATCCCATATTAAAGCACAATCAAGAGTGAAGTCGACTTTAGCAGATGTTCTGACCACAGGGGAATGGAGTCTTTTAACCTGTATCGCAGAATTATTGTGGAATGAAAAAAGTACATGTAGCCCTAAAGCACAAGATTATTTTCCATTTAAGAAAGGTTTGTATCACGTGGCTGTATACTGGGAACATTACCAACAATTAAATAAAATATATGTGGAGACAAGATACAAATAATCACGAAACTGTCACTTGTGAATTCTTTAAGCTGTTCAGTGGTCAAAACTGGTTAATTTATTCAATAAACCCCCAGTAAAGCGACTCCGTTAATCCACCTCTTTCAAGCTAATCCAAATAAAACACCAATCAAACTGACACGTTTCTAACCAATGTTTTAGCCAAGATGTGTTTCTGCAGCCCAAAGTGTCAAATATTAGCAAAGTGTCAAGTGTTTGTTGTCACAACATTCATTATTGCTTGACAGTTAGAGCCGCAAAGACACCAAGACTGAAATGTTATGTCCTGCTGTGCTCTGCTATGTCCTGCCTGGTCTGTCCTCAAAACAGTTAATAAATTAACTTTTTGTGAGATTAATGATGGACGGAGAACCACCTTTTTCTCGGTTAATTACTTGAATGATAGTTTGTTTATCAGAGAGGTTACTGTTTGGAATAGGTTACCAACGATGGCTAGAATCACATTTTCCAAATATTAATGGAAGAACAATTTCCTATGCCAAAAGTCAAACACCATTCCTGGCTATATTCTGAATGACTTTTTATTTCCTTCACTAAAGCTTGCAAAACAACTAATTTTGTGACATGCTGGTACAATATCAACTTCACAAAAAATAAGCATCAAATATTTCTCTCTTGGCCTGGAATTGATTGATTTCACTTTCTTAGTTTAAACTTCCTTCATAGATAGACATATAGATTAAAGTTGGTATGTTGTGGTATGTTTCAGATACTCCACATTTAGGATTCATATGATGTTTTTTTTTTTTAATAGATGAGATTTAGGTAGCACCCCCAGAAATTGACCAGATTTTAATCATTAAATAATTTCAGATTTATACAAATACACATTTTGGTTTATGTGAAACCACCTATGCACGTTTGGAGAAGAATATGTGCAAGTCCATTTCGAACAAAACCTTAACACATATGTGCTTTGTTGCTCGAAAACAAATTCCCAGTCAGATTCTCCCTTTGAAGGAAGCCAGAGTATGTGAAACGTATAACAGTGTAACTGAACTGTCTCCTCACACAAACATAACTGGAACTGAGCTGCACAACATCATTTATCACACATCCAGGCCAAAGCATAGTCCACAATGCTAAGACCACAGTCCAAAAACTTATCTTTGGTTCATCCTTAGTTTGCCTCATGCCCTCAAGTTTAACTAAAAAACTTGGATTTGATCATTTCTGGATATCATTATGGTCTACGAGAAATGTCTGGCATTCAGTAAAACAAAAATACTTTTGCAATTATCGTGAAAATAACTCTTAAAAGCTTGTATTACAACATGGTGGTGACAAACGTTTCTTGTGTTTTGGCTGACTAGGCAAGCACTCTGTTTGTAGCTTCCCCTGGGATTCCACATGTTAAAATAGTTTGTAAAAATGCCCTCTTCTGTTCTGTAAATTTCTATAGATTGCTTCTGTTTTGTTTTTTTCTTAGTTCACAAAACCGACTTTAGCTTTATGCAGCACATACATTACATGCTGCATAAACAATATTTATATATAAATATATGATTTTGTGTCATTTTTCAATAACCTTACAGAAATATGCCGTATTAAACATAATTCTGAATGGAGAAATTTAAAAAATATAATTTGGGCAAGTCAGGACACAACTGTAAAAACTGATTATTCACAGAAAGCATTGTGTTCCCATTTCAGTAATTTAACGCATGAAGAAAACATAAATAATAAGACTCACCGCTCTGCCTTGTCCAGCCTGCAGGAAAGCAGATGACTGCCCGTCTCCACGCTCAGGGTCGCTGGAGATATCTTCCTCAGATTCCTCCCAGGAGGAGGAGAAGCCAGTGGAAGAGTTGGAGGAAGAAGAGAGCTTCCTCGCTGCTCTGGTGGAGTTAGGGCTGGGCTGCAAGTCGGCCCCTTCCCCCGAAGCCTCCATGCCGTGGTCCGTGATAATGACAGAGGGGATGTTCCCCACCTCTGGGCAGCTCCCTTCACCTAAAGCAGAGGCGGCAGCTTGCTGCTGGGTTTCCGTTGGCTCGGCTCCTTCCTTCGTCAAGCAAGGCTTGGTCCCTGCTGCTGGCTCTGTCGCTGCCAAGTTCTTGCCAACCCCCAGTGAACTAGGAGAATGACTGCTGGCTGAACTGTCTACTTTACTCCACGTTCCTGCTGATTCGTTCACATGTTGCCTGCCCTGTTCCCTATTTGGGTCACCCAGGCTGTTTTCCTTTCTGCAGTTCCCCAGTCCTCCGTCTGAGCTGCTACACCCTTTCCCATTTTGAAACTCCTTGGGGATACTAGGCAGGCCGTCCTGCAACTGAGGAGAAGCTGGACACCTCCTATCACCCTCCTGTGTGGCCACACCGGGCTCAGAGGGGGATACAGGCCTACGGCCGGTCCGAGGGCTGCGCAGGATCTCAGAATTCTGCACCTGGGTGCGAAGGTCCGAGATCTGGGCTTCGAATAAGCCAACTTTTTTGTTCACTTCCACATTCTGTAACTCCCGGTGGATTTGTGGGATCTGCACTGTCCGTTTCCAGCCCAGCTCCCCACAAGTGCTGGGTGCCTGGCTGTCATCGCTGAACCTCCCCCGGTTGGGGCTGCTCAGTCTCCGCACACGCTGGCCCACAGACACCCCCAAGGTGTCCGTCTGCCTAGTGGGAGATCGGCCTCTTGGGCTGCCTGGGTTGGGCCCACTAGGGAACACAAAAGATGTCCTGGGGGAGGTAGGACTCAGGCTGCCAGGACTGTACCGGCCTCCACTCACCAGGAGCTGGCAGTAGTTAGCGTTTCGATCTGGCACGGGCAGCACTGGTCTTGCCGTCCGAGGACTACTATCACTTTTCAGATTGTTGGTATTCATCATAATCAGGCTGTTCAAGGCATATGCAGCCATAGTATCAGGCTGTGGGTGACTTGAAGATTTCCCATTTAGCCTTGGTCCTGGTTGTTCCATTGGCTCTTGAACCCCAGCATTGTTTTGGAGGGGGTGGGGGGGGGGGGGTGGGGGGGGGACAGACTTGGAGAATACAGAAGTTGGTGGTAGGAAAATATTGGGGCAGTGAGCAGTAGGTGCTGTTTTTGTTGAAGCTACTTCAGGTACATAAACAGAGTCTGAGGGAATAAAATAGAAAAGCAGCCAGTTCAGTGAAGACTGATTACATGCAACAACATTTCTTTACTATATTGATAATTGTATTGCTTTACAGCCAACACTGAGCATGTTGTGACTATACTGAACTACTAACACACAGTTTGTAAGATTGCTACTCATCACAAAATACAATATAAAGCATAACATAGTCTAATTCTAGTATTATATCTGTTGACTGTGTTCTTCACTGTCAATATTCCAGTTTCTGAAGAAATATGCAATACAAGTAATTATGCAGCTAATATGTCCACTTAGACATGCCCAGAGTATTCAAAAATTAAAGTAACAGTGCTGGTAGGTTGTGTGTGAATGGTGCAAGAAATAGCTTAATTATGCATTACAGAAATAAATGATGTCCACATGTCCACAAAAAATACAATTCAATTTTGTTGAGAAGCAAGAGTTTTTCAGGGTAAAACTATGTTTAAATGGCAGCAGGAACACAAGAGAAGCCATGGCAATAGTGAAAACAGATGTTTTGTTTGTATTACCTTATATGTCTACACTTAAAGACAGAGGAACGACTATTGAAGTTTTGCTATGTTTTGGGGATTTTCAGACCTCCTCCTCTGAGAATTGTGATATCATCCAAAAAAAAAGGTGGGTAGTTGAGAAGGGAAGTCAGCAAGAAAATCACTAATTGAAACCAGCAGGCCACATGTCTCCCTTCTGTGGAATTACACCAAGAATCTCCTACAAATAAACTGCTACAATATGCAATCCTGGACAAGATTTTTTTTCTTGCTTTGGAGCAACTGAATACCATCTTTTTACAGCTATTGCAACATGTCATTACCAAACGTCAGTGGCACATTAACAGGAGCAAACAGAGTATTAGTAACATAGATATCGTTACTCCAAGTTGCAGAGCATGATGATCAGCAGAATATCAGCAAACCCTTGATGCAATATCAACTGGATCATTGACACTGTAATTGGATGGCTGGGCACTTTTATAAACACACTGGGTTTTTAGGATTTTATTTTAAACAGTGCTTCAAAGCAACATCTTTTTATAAACTGATATGAATAAATAAAGTTTACCCACACACAGGCGTCTCTGCAAGCCACATGTTAGCAGCACCACCTTAATAACAAATCTATCTTTAAATCGCACCCTTATTTACAAAACCAATTCAACAAAAGTGGCCTAATCTGTTTAAAAGAAAATCAACTTTCCGCCTACAAGCTTACACTAACTATCTTTCTGAAGAGGGAACTGTACACACAATTTACAGTACTTGAAAAACACTCTCAACTTAAACAATGAACAGGCTTTGTATTTCCTTAGTAGGGGATGATCTAAGCCCCACTCCTGGGATGCCACCGCCACACTATAGATCTGATTCACTTCTATCAATGGAAATTACCATGGGGCAAAGGGAAGGAAATCATGTGAAATACGTTTAACTTGTCAAACTGACAAATGAACCACGATTAGAGTGATCTGCACTTTATCAGGAGTGGCAATTGTGTAACTGGGCCTCGTGCCATGTTACAGTTCAGGTTCCTCCACACTCTGGTAGTAGAGACAGGTAAACAAAACCATATTTCTTTGGGGGGTGGAGTTAAAAAGTCTCTGCTGCTCCTGTGAATCAGAGCTTCATAATTTACAAAGTCAGCAAAAACATACTTCTATGTTGGGGGCAGCAATTTCAAAAACACTCCAACAGCATCAAAACACATTTTGACTGCACTTCAGATGGAGATACTTGAAGGGTCGAATTAATACCTTCTGTGTTCGTCTTTTCTATTTCTCTAATTGTGACATTTGCATTTTGCATTCAGAAGGCCAAGAGCACAGTGTATTCTGGAGTGCCTTTGTTTGATTAATGATACTTTCTTGGGTTTAGCTATAAGTAACCATGTTTAATTGAGAATTGGTTACATAGTATGCAATGGTTATCTAACACCAAACTGAGCACCACATTGTTTTTTAAGTTTCCATAGCCAAGCGTGGAAAATTCATCTCGGTATGTTTCACCCCAGCACACCACAGTGACCACTGCTGTGCAAATGCAAGGGGAGGTCAGGCCAGATTCACCCTCATAGCACTAGATTCACTTAGGCTGTCCATCAAAATACAATGATGGAACTCTTTCACTGTGAGAGAGTCAAAAGATGCAATTTGTTCATCACTTCTTTATACACACGCGAGGATGCCACAGGGAGGTGAAATTAAAATCTGGTATTGCAAATTAGGGAGAAACAGAGGAAAATCTAAACTGGACATCATTACAAACATCTCTTAAAATATAGTAAAAATAACTGATTATTTAAAATATTTGAATTCTATGCAAACTTTTTCTGGTTTGATTGTTTGTTTTTTATTCGTGGGACTGAATATACAGCAGTATCCTAAAAGAGATGTATCCTAATGCTATGCTTTTCTCATCACGTCATCATTGGAATAATGTGAATTTGGCTTGGCTTAACGAACTGTGAAAATCCAATCATCCCATAATTGAACACATGTAAATGGAAAAGTGCAGCTGCAGAAGTACTTGGGCTGTTAACTTGGCTTCTGCATGTGCTCCACATCTTCTGAATTATTCTGCTTATGCTGTGTAGTATGCATGTAAAAAGCAAGCTGGAATATCCTAAAAACATTTTACATTTACACAAAAGCCCTTATTTCATGTCTTAATTAAACATATTAATCTTTTTGTATATTGCAATATTTTATTTAGTAATATAGAAGATGTACTGAATATTTAAGTACAAAAAAGACTCTTAGCAAGATAAAACTTGTTTGCTGTACATGGTGAAATGTAGTCTTAATTTCAGATTCTTGAGTGTGGAATGTTCATTTAAAACAAGTCCGATGCTGTAATGTTTGCCATTATTCGCAACTTTTCGAAAGTTATTCTGATTAGGAATCTATGTTGTTGATGTAGATAAATGTTTATGCATTCCTTTCAATTAATCAATGAATTCAATTAAGGTGGCAAGTAATAATACAGACTGTTCCAAAAAATCAATGAAGGAACTGCATCCAAATCTATATACCACCACCACTACTACTACTACTACTACTACTACTACTATCAATCAATCAATTTGTATAGCGCCCTTCGCAGTACTACTACTACTACTACTAAGAATAATAACAATAATAATAATAATAATAATAATAATAATAATAATAATAATAATAATAATGTATGTACAGTCATCTATAACACTCATATTATGTAATATTTATGTTTTGGGGCGGGAAATAAAGTATCTGTATGTTTCTTTGGTTTGTTGTTGTATGTGCTGTTTGTATCTACTCAGTTCTCTGAGTAAATGCATATTATATAGACATGTACCCCAAAGCAAAAATGCAATAGTTTGTCAATTATTTTTCTTTAGGATATTTTTTTTTAATAGTGCCATTAAAAAAACTACGAAATGGGTAATACAGTTTTTGTTAGGTTGCTTTTTTTTGTCGCTGCCGAATGTAACTTTTTTAAGTGTAACTGTTAGGCTGTCTGGAAAGGCTGCCTTGGTACAGTGTCAGGTAAATATTCACCACTATAGAGTCTAATCAGACGTTATTTTATTAATGAAATCGTATTTCGGTGTCTGAGAGTGAAAGCAACAATTCGAGCCATCCTTCCAAACTAAAATCTCTGAATAATTTAAGAGGAAACGTGACTTCATTTCTACACATGTATATCGTCTAGATTAGAGTATGTGTATTGTGTATACAACAACAACAGCAATAATAATAATAATAATAATAATTAAGAAGAAGCAGCTATTGTTACATAATATTCAATCAGGATGCAGCTACTCTGTAACTATGTGCACGTCTTTGGTTTTATGTTTCGTTTTGCCATAGTCACGGTAACAAGTGACTCGTAGCTCATTTCATGTGTGTTGTTCCCAAAAGCACTCATTCACTGTCCTTAGAGCACTTCGTCACTTTCGTCTGGCATTATTACAGTATTGTGGAAGTGTGCAGACGTATGGCTACAGCATCCTTCCTCGCTTTAAATCCCCTGCTTTCTCACCAGTGCTATACTGCGACTTCAAACCTTTCCCAGGCACAAATGACAGTAAAACTACGATGCCCATCCCAACTGTGCCTCCTCTTACCTTGTTCAACAGGGCAGCAGGTTTTCCCATCACAGACCCGTCCCCATGCCCTCCTCCACCTCGACTGAAACACTAAGGTGAGTGGGGAACAACTCCTACATAGGTCCCACCAAGACCATCTGCTCAACAGGCTCTGAAAGCTGAACCCCTCTCACGATTTCCGGATAGATGGTCGACTCGTACAATATGTGTTGTTGTTTTTTTTGGTTCCCTCAGTGCAATTCAAAATCCTCACGATCTTGACCAGTTCAGTTCTTCAATGCTTAGCCTTAGCGTTGCCTGCTTGTTTAATGCACACAGAAAAGCAGGAAGGAAGTTCAACTGTCTGCAAGGCTCAAATCGACGGAACAAGCTGCTCTCTTCTGTATCGCCAAACAGCAGGCAGCAGGGAAGCGCTTCAAGAAAGAAAGAAAAAAAGTTTCCATTGCCGTCTTAAAAAGCTCTGAACTGAAGCTGTAGCAGTTAAAGCAGCGGTTGTTTTTCATTGTGTAAATCTGTACCCAGCGGCGCACCACTATTTACATACATGATGCTCAAGTACAATGTTCTCTTTATTTTTGAAATTGTACATGCACTTTTTTTTAAAAAGAAATCCGTTTAAATGAACCCCATCAGCAGGTATGTAATGATGTAATTCATATTTTTATCATGCTAAATAAGACATATGTTTCTGTGTTTGTTTGCTTTTTGTTTATTAGTTATATATATATATATATATATATATATATATATATATATATATATATATATATATATATATATATATTCTAATAATACAATCTCCTCTGTGACTGAGAAAAGTTAAATGATCCAAACCCATTGAAGTATTAGCGTACATAATGAAGCATACATGTGTGATAAACAAGAGTATTAAGACTGTTCGTTGGGAATGAAAGCAGAATGAAAATACTGAGAATATTACATAATGTGTACATGTCAACTTAAAACGTTTCACAATAAAGTTGGAGGGGGGGGATTAGCAATAATTGTTTGGTGTATTTTCTAATTGAGAGTCATATACAATGTTTCTGTCGAAGTATAATATTAGTACCTTATAGTACATCTTGGTGGACGTCTGAGTTTAATCTTTTGCTTTTCATGAAATTAATATAAACGATTATACAGTAAAGTGGTGTGCAGTAAATGTTCATGTTAATATATAGAACAATAAATTATTAAATATGATTTCGCATAGTTGCACTTTATTTGTGTAACTATTTTGAAGGAAAATTAAGTACTACTCTTGAAATGTCTTGAACATTTGACTAGTACTTATTTATACAGTCATACTAGCATTTAAGGAAAGGGAGTAATCAGTGATCAGTGAGAAATGAAGACATTCTAGAAAATCTGGGTTTCGCCTCACAATAATTTTGTAAGCGAAGGTCCAGGCTCATATTGAGTGCTTCGATCCTCTTCCAGTAACATATGGTAGGTGTGTCGGGTCAGCGTCAGGTTGCTGATTCGGTTACTCTCTGAGCTGTGTTGCTCATTTTGTCATTGGACCCCATGGAGAAGGCCACATGGTATCAGGATGCCAGTCTGTATCCAAAGGTAGATTGCCCAGAGTCAATTCACCTCAATCCATGTGAGCAATTTCCACATCCTGTTAGATCTGTCAATCTGGTTTCTTTGAGTCACCTCATTGCTGGATTAATGGGACTGTATTGTCTGTATTTCAGATACCAGCCTCTGGGATCCCATTTAATCTGACCCAGGGTCTTTTATCACATGTTGTCCATATGTCTATATGTACGCCTAAGAACAGCGTTTTTGGTTATTGTTTAGATCAAACTTAATTGTTTAGACTCACTGAGCCCTTGATTTAACTATTTTCTTAATATACGCTTACCTTTTTTTTTAGGCCAGATGTGCTCTTGCCAAGACATTCATCAAACAGAATTCTGTTCAGTCTGCCCTAACTTTTTTAAGAAATCATTGCTATCTTAAACCAAAATTTTATTTTTCATTGAGGTAAGTGGTCAATTTATTTTTCAAACAAAAGCCATTTGGGTATTGAAACACCTAAGTGAGGTTAAATCAATTATTAAATCCAGCTCCTAATATAGGGTTCATTTTCAAAATAGCATTTCATTTGTTTTCAAAAAAGCCTCTATGAAGTAAATAGTTCCATTAAGGCATTTAATTAGAACAAGTGACCAAGAGCTCAGGTGGAACAAAAAACACAGAGGGTCCTGGGGACCAGAAATGGGAAACACTGCCTTAGGGTACGAATCTGCTGAAGGTACGTTGTAATAATGCCCCATCAAGTGAAGTGGACAGAATTTTATATTAACATCCTTTATACAAATAAGGGCCAAGCGGGTCAGGCATCTGTTTCTGACTTAAGTGCAACTTCTGCAGCTAAACACAGACCAATGCTGTCAAACCTGTATAAAATATACAGTTTGATTTGATTGCATAAGCAGAGTCCTTCTGTAGAGTTTCTTAGGACAGCTTGCCAACTAATGAAAATTAAACCATTGCTTCAAGAAGATCTGTATAGATTATGTAGTGACCATAGATTTTGATCCTCGATTGCTTACTCTTCCTGCTCGAGATTAGTCGATTGGGGACATTTCTAGTTTTTGGCAATTAAAATAATCAACCTGTGTCCAGAGGCTTTTATTATCTTCTGATGTATAATACTATGGGCAGAGCAATCCTGGTTTACTCCTTTATCAAAAGTGACTCACATTCAACAACCCAAGTGCATAATGTAATTTTAAAATTAACTACAAAAGTAATCTAGTGTTTAGTTGTTGTAAATGTAGACTAAACAAAAGTCTGAAACTACAGCAAATTAAGGATAGGATTATAATATGAGACACTTGAATAGCAAGTATGTAATGTAGGGGAACTAAGAATGAAATAAAATGTGTAGTGATGCAGCTCATTGTTGGTGATAACAGATAAGCATGCGAGTTTATCTCAATTATTTTATTTGTTTCTGATTGGTATATAAAGTGAGGGAAAAAAGTATTTGATCCCCTGCTGATTTTGTACGTTTGCCCACTGACAAAGAAATGATCCGTCTATAATTTTAATGGTAGGTGTATTTTAACAGTGAGAGACAGAAAACAACAAAAAAATCCAGAAAAACGCATTTCAAAAAAGTTATAAATTGATTTGCATGTTAATGTGTATAGATTATGTAGTGACCATAGATTTGTTTAACTTCCCCTGTTGGACAGGACGAAAAATACTAATACCATAATTATACTCTAAAGTAATCAAACAGTAAATGGAAGAGTAGTTATCAAACAAAATACTGAAGTAATGTAAAGTCTTTTGTTGGTTATGATGATGATGATGATTATAATAATAATAATAATAATAATAATAATAATTATTATTATTATTATTATTATTATTATTATTAACAGGCTAATAACTCATATTAGATTTAGCAAATGCTTTTATTACAGACGTTCCAAACAAATGCTTGCAGGCTTTTATATGATCTGTTGTTTTTCATTCATTTGCCAAAGACCTTTATCCATGTCAGTAATTTGAAGATAATAACATTGGTTATTATGGAGAAATCAATTACATGTATGGTTAACCTTAGTACACTACATTCAAGTCCTTTGTTTTTATGTTTATATGTCATTTGTATTTATTTATTATTTTATATATATATATATATATATATGATATCTAACAACAATGATTAAAAAATTGCTGTATTTATAAACACAACTGTTTTGTGTGACAGTAGGAAACTAGGGAATTAAACAGGTAATTTTCTCTTGACTATCAGCAGGGTCATGTGAAGGTATCTTGACAGGTTAGGTTCTAAAAGAAATAGTAATGACCAAAAAGTATAGTTTACCTATGTGTTTGTTTGTATAAATGTATTTCTAAACATACTTTTTTCTCTGGTATTACAATTCAGAAACTGCTAGTAAAACAAATCCTTGCTTGACAAGCCCTGTCTACAAGCACAATGAAGTGTCCAGTCTGTAGTGATTTTGCACTTTATCTTGGAGATTGACAGTGCCGTGTTTATACGTGTGTAAAATAGGTAAATGTTTTTTGTCAGAGATTTTATGATGCAAAACTAGAAAGTAGTTATATTATTATTAATAATAACAGTAACAATAATTATAATAAAACTATACTTTCTTCATAGAACTTTTACCTTTTGACTACCTGGAAACCAGTAGTTATAATCATGGAAAATGTATTTTCATACCAACTATCAGGCAGTGTCTCATTCAAATTAGAAAGGCCACTAACGTTTGTATTTTCCATCCACAGTTTAGCATGTCAGTTGATAAGCTTCCTTGTGATTTAGTGACTAGAGCACTGTGAGACAAAATGCACTCTTCAACATGAATTTCAGAAGAGATATCTTATACCAGAAATCTGTCTTTAAATTTCCACTGTACCCTGTTTTTTTAATCCAGCTAAGGATTTTATTATTATTGAATCGATCTCCTTATTTCCTTTAGCATATAAAAATTACCCCATTTCCTTTGTAGTTATCTAAGGATATTTTAAAGCAGTGTTCCTCATTCATTTGCCCCAAAAGAGTGACCCCTCAACTTCCTCTGTACAACCTGGGCACTGCACATTTCATATAAAGTAATCAATTATGAGTATTTGTCTTTAACTACACATTACAAGCAAGCTTCCTTGGTTCTGAAGTTGAAAATGAAAAAGGTAAAGTTAGAAATGTTTGGTTTTCAATATGTGAGAATTAAGACTGCAATGTAAGTGACCCACCAACAATCACAGTTCTTTATTTGAGCCTACACCCTGTTTTAGTGGGCAACACTGATTTGAAGAGATCTATATGACCTGCAGGACTCTGGCTTGCCCCTCTGTTCCTTTGTTATTTTCCAAGAGGTAGAAGAAAGATGACATCATAACGTTAAAGACCATTCATTTTATTTTCCTCATGATTTAACTACGCTTATACAATGTTTTTACTTTACTTTACTTTGATTTCCCCTAATCTGCATTGGGCTTCGCACTCCCCAAGTTGCATATGGTGGTTCACCATACCTCGTCATCGCTGTCCCTTGATTTCAATATGCTTTACTAAACTTTACTGTGATTTTACAATTCTATACCACTTTTCTAAGGGGACTGTCTACATCTAGGATTCTGTTTCAACAATATAACTGTGAAGGGGCTTTTTTTAGCAGTTGATATTTTGAACTCAGTAGGTAAACTTAGTCTTACTTGGGCGCAACAGGAAAATGTTCCTTGAATCTGTTTCCATTTATTCTTAGCATCCAGATATTGCAAAGGCCAGAGCGTGGTGTCCTTAGCCTCTTATTGAAGGAGGATAAATACAAGACAATAGCAGAGCTTCAGGTCTAAATGATTATGTTAGTGATCAGGGTATGATTATATTATAGTGTATATAATCAATGTATACTTATATTTTCCCCACAATTTCTTCATGTAAAGTTGTCTTTAATCCTTTAATTTTTTTTTTAACCAGGACACCCTCCACTACTTTTTAATCTTACATCTGCTGGTCTTTAATCCCCAGCAATATTTGAAATGCAATAATGGTAATAGAAAATACAACAGCTGTTTTTCATAGTCTTTGAAGACTGCACATCACCATTAGTAGATCCATCCATCCATCCATCCATTTTCGAAACGCTTATCCTGGTGAGGGTCACGGGGAAGCCAGAGCCGATCCCGGCAGACATAGGGTGCAAGGCAGGAATACACCCAGGACAGGACTCCAGTCCATCGCTGGGCACCATTAGTAGATGACAATTAAAAGGTTTAGTTTTGACACCATTGGCATTTCATTGGATAATAATTTACTTTCTAAGGATTGTTTATTAAAATGTGCCCATGCTCTGAGGGAACCGATTTTCTAACATAACAGGTATGAATCATGTCATTTAAGCTTAATTTTGTGCCAATACCTAATGTGGGCAATAATGTGCCAACAACGCCATCTGAAGTTGATCATGTGAACTGCACATACATCATGACTGCTTGACCTTACAGAATTGTTTGCAGATGTACAACTGAAAAAAGAAAAACACATGTATGCTTAAAAACAGTTATTTATATAAAATAAAATTGTTAAAAATCTCCTGTGTTGTATATGTACATCGGAGCATACTGAACCTATTTTTTCAACTAATGCACAAGGTGTGCTTATTAAAAGAATAATTTGAAAGTTTATAACCTTCACTTTATAATGTCACATACACCATAAGATTTCTATTTCACTTTCATTTTGCCTTTTTTCCTTTTGGTGTGTTTTAATTCCCCCCTCCAGTTTTATTGTGGATCTGAACTGTAATACCCCTGTGTGATAAGACCCAATGCCCATTTTCCAGCTACAGATTATTATAGTTTGTGTAGTCATACAGGGAATGGGCAGAATACTGTGTTTGGGTTGTCTGAACTCCTGAATAGGTTTAAGACCCTGTGAAAAGGAAGTAATGTTACAAGATGTAACAGAAGATATGTTTTCAAAGACATCAGCATACTTTATGGCATATTTCCAAAGAACTGAAAGATACTTTATAAATCAGCATGGACCCCCTCCAAAACTGTTCTGCTTTGCTGTGAGACATCCCATTTAAAATCATTTTCAAGAGCAGATTTTATCTACAGTTGCCAATATATGTATGTAAGGAAACTTGACACATATTTTAGGTATAATGTGATAAAAGTGAGGTATATGAATATGTAATTAAATCTTGAATCTTAAATCTTGTTCATTCATTTGAACGATCACTGTTCTGTGACTGATGATTGATGGTTGATGGTTGATGGGTGATGGGTGACATGATCAAGAAAACAATAAATCCTAATGCAGGCTTAATATCAGGGCATCAGCTCCTTCAATAGCTCTGAACTGAATTCCATTCAACCTGCTTTTATACCCTTGTTTAATGAGCCGCTCCCCCGGATCAAACCATTTTCCAAACATAAGGGAACAAAATAAAACACCTTCTAAACCATACATAGGTTATCAAAAATGCAATACTTTCAATGCAATTAACAAAACAAAACCTAATTATCCTCAAATACAACATCTAAGCCTGCCCAGCTCTTAAGAATACCATGATTGGGAAATAGCATAAGACCCTCAAGAAAGATGGCCTCTGTAATGGCCTCACTGCCCTAAAACAAGATGGCCACCCACCTCCCCAAACAAACCAACTCAAAGGTGAGTATTTTTTCCCCTTTAACATCCTGTGTGCTGCCATACATTTAATAAAGGACATCATCTTTAATTGAGTTCACATGGCACTGATGAGCCGATGTTGGATGGGCCTTGCTGCATCACACAGTATAATAAGATTACTATACATGTTATATCTGTATCCTACAATCAATAAATGTTAGGTGAAGTTATGTTTGGCTGTGATTATTTAAAAAAAAACTAACAAAAGACAATCAAACTTTCCTTGCACCTAACATACTGATCAGAGTAAGAAAATAAACAATGTATCCACCAGTCCCACTCCACTGTATTTTATTTCAGATTTCTCAAAGCTGTATTTTATCATATATATATATAATTCTACAATTTTAGACAAAAATACCAAATCACAGTCCCCACTGTGTGCATTATATATCAATTCAGTGTCAAATAACTCAGGTTAGCTAGGATACAAAACAAAATAGTGGAAGCTATAGCTCTTCAGTAGAAAGGTAATTAAATATCTCTGGACAAGCTGCATAAAAGTAGTTTGAACCGCTCTACTCTCTCCTCTCTACCTCTACCCTCTCTCTCTAGAACAGAAGCCAAGTGTTCTGTTCTGAGCCCAAAGATCCACTGTGTCTCATTTGCTCAAGTGAGCTCAAATTATTTTTGAAAGAAAATGTAATTATGATTGATTGATTAATTAATCATTCACATTCTATTAATGAATATCCTTTAAATGATTCTAAACTCTAATAATTTAAAGGAAATTAATTGATGTCCTTTAAATGATTGTAAGCTCAACAGAACAGGCAGGGGTCAAAACACAGGTAAACAGGGCAATGCAGGAAATCCAAAGGTGAGGTCGGTACAAAACAAGCAAAGGGTCAGTAAACCAACAAGGCAAAACAGGAGATCCAAAAGGCAGTGGTCAAGAGCGGAAAGCAAGGGTCAAAACACCATGACTATTTGTTCAGGAAAAAGGCTCGGTAGTGTCACACAGGCAAACAAGACTTTAAATTGAGGTAAGACTTGGTGCAGTTTAAATACATGGAGCTGAGAAGGGAGATCTGGAACAGGTGAAGGTGATGATTCAAAATACAGGGCTATAATACATTGAAACAGAGAGAGTGAAATCTGGTGGTGAATGTGGGGATTTCAGGCTGAAAGCGTGACACTCTCAAGGACTAGAATTTGCCAACCCTCCCATTAGGCTGCTGCTCTGCTGGTTTTCATGACGTCATAATTTCAGTTGCCACATTTGTCTAATTATTTGGTCAGCTGAGAGTACAATCACATTTAAAACATTGAAAGGCCTGGAGACAAGTTTTACATGTTCACAGTTAATGTGTGTCACATCTCTTGGCACACTAAACATCTTGTAGTTATAGTCAGAGATTGATATTTAATCCTGCCTCTTCCATAGATTTTGTTACATGTGTCAAAGGAGTACTACAAAATATGTTTGTGTTAACAGTGCAGTCAAAGCAGAATCTGAAACTATATTATTGACTTTAGCAGGGACAGTATGTTTTGCCATACAGTGAAACTGATTTAAAAAAAAAAAAGCTAAGATCTAAATCTTCAGTCAATTACAGGGTAGATATATGTTTATTTAGTTAGAATACAATATATTTTTTACCCATTCAGTCTGGGAAAATTAAACAAATATGCAGATGTACAGTAAGAAATTTTCTAAAATGACACAGCATTAGAGAACAATGTCCAATCATACATGTTTCTAATAATATGGTATTTAAAGTGCTGTAATGTATAATTCGTTACATACTACATATTCATGTTAAATAGGAGCTTTATATTAGTTCAATAGTGAATATAAGCAAGTGTTTATATTTTGGTATAGGTTGAAATATTATTCAAAAGGATACCTTTAAACGAGCTAAATACGGATAAGGTTTGACATCATGTGGTTAAAAGTGACTTGCACAAAATAACACATGATCTCCTCATTGAGCAAACACAACCCATTTAAATATTGTTTGAAGCCCTCTAACAGGCTTTGTTTAACAAACAAATACATCAATCTATTAATACTGCCATCTCCCAAAGATACTAAAACATAGCAGACAGATGTATTGAATTATCACCTGTTGGAATTGTATCCACACCTCATTATGAAAGATACACCTCGTTCAAATATTTTCATGAGCGAGATGACTCATTGTCTTTGGTTAGTATTCTGCAGAGCAATCTTATAATAATAGATTATGGACTTGATTATGTGAAAAGGGGGGTGCCATTTCAGGAAAGAAGCAATTAAACTGTACATCAATAGGAAGTGTAAAAAGGTAATGAATAACAATAAAGAAATTACTGGACACATCACTGATGGATGAAACCATTTTGAAAGGGGGTGTCTGTGTGTTACAAAATGATTTGGGTTCAAGCTAGGCTAGTGAACGTGATCATCCAAGCATAGAAACTAGTTAACAACTTAGGGAGTTGTTAGTATTGTAGTCTGTACTTAATTGGTACCTTGAAAAGGTAGTTGTGAGGGAAATAGTATTGTATTAAGAATGGTAATTTTGGACAAAGGGAGGTGTAGGTGTCTTATATTTTCCTTTTCTAGAAAAATAAAAAGCAAACACCAAGGCCTGTGAAATCCAGACTGGCATTTTTGTGTGACCTGTGTCAATGCACTGATAAATCACTATATTGTGATTTCATCTCTCAAGCTTCATCTTGTAAATGTTACAGTACAGAGTACAGTACAATGCAGAACAGATCAATTTCACTTTGTAAATGTATTCAACAATAGTTATGTGTTTCCAGCGATGTGGAAATAGTGTTCAGCTTTATAGAAAGATTGGCGCTCGCTATGGAAAGCAAGGCAGGTTTACTTCATGTTTGCCTGTATTGTACAGATGTACAGTTGCCTCTGCTACAGACATGTAGTTGCACTTACATTAAATTAATCCTCCAAAAATAAAAAATAAAAAAAGATGATGTTGCTACAACAAAGAACGGGAAATGGCATCATACCCATGGATTAAGTCGGTGTGAGAAGACTCCCAGAACCCACAATGCACTTCTGCAAGACTGTTACAGTGTCCCACAATGTAGCACAAACAAGATTATGCTCTCCTGAAATTGGACTCTTGGCAGATGGTCACCCAAAGTGAGGACCCTTCTCAGATACCACTTTCACCTATTAATGTCTAAAAACTGCAATTGTGGTTACTATTCTGCTATTCCACTCAAATATTCCTAATAGTTTCCTAACTTTTCTAATAAAGAGACGTACCTGTCATGTTTCCCTAGCACTCACCCTCAATCCCCGCTAGAGGCCGCCATTTCCCTGCCTTTCCTATCACTTTTCCCTGCTCTCATCTTTCAATCATCCCATTAACATTCCGGAGACCCTGGTGCACTTCTGCTATCACCCCCTGCTCTCATTCGCCCTGCACCTCCCAACCTGGTTTCTGTTCCCCTCACTCTGGGCGCAGTTTTGTCAGTTCTAACAGTTCTAATGATAATGATTTTTTTGCAGATTGTTATGTGTATATTAGTTCCTACAGGGCATGCGTATCAGGTGATAATTCAGTTTTTACATAAAAGAACATAAATTCATCTTTTTCTTCCATTTCAGTATTTCAACTGTATGATCCCATACTTTACATCTACGTTTGAATGCAGATTCTGATGGAAATATTTGATTCCAACAGAATAAATATACAATATGTGTGTGTATACAGCAGTCCATTGCTGTCCATATATAGATGTGCCCCTAAGTGCACAACTAAACAGGGAGTTAAAGCAGGTAACAACCTGTGCCGAACATGGCATCAACAAAGCATAATCTAGGGGTGGGGTGGGGACAGCCAAGTCTTCTAGCCAATCGAAGCTTACCTTTAATGAGAGTAAATACCTGTGGCCAATACCTGCCAGTAAGGAAAAAATGATATTTGTACAATGACACTGGTTGATATGATCCTGTGTATCTCTCAGGAGTCACCATTGACTGTAATCTATTACACATCAAAACATCACCATGTCTGACAGTTCTGGTATGAAGTTTTACAATCTGAAATAATGTATTTGAAGTATTGAAAGGCATTGACATGGGAATGTGTATAATTTCTCTGTCCCTGATTAAATATTAGAGAATAATATGTTGGTTAAACGCAGAGATTAGGCTAATCTTGTGTAAAATGTTAGTACTATGTAAATAAGTTATTGTATTTTTTACAATAAAATTTTTATCCTTGTATTTTGTCTTTGTCCAAGTATTCAAGTAACTTAGTGTGTCCTGGTCCTAATTCATTAATCAACACTACAATTATATGCACAGTACATTTAAGTATTTTTTATTAATTTACTTCTATCTGTTACCCTTGTAGAATGACACAAATTTTATTTTTGTGTTTCACAAAAAATCTTAAAACAGTGATTCATCCCTTCCATGCCAAATCTCAACAGAAGTAAGATTTCATGTACATCTGATGTACATTAGGTCTTGTGGAAATTATTCCAAGAGTTTACAAAATGTGCCACTAAGTGTCCCTACTGCTCTCAAACACTAACATATGTGTAATAGTTTGGGACTTGAAAGCATAGTATTAAGTACCTTTTAAAGTTATTCTGCTTCCAAACGTGAACATACAAATGCACACACACACACATACATATGTATGTATATATTTTTGTGAATATTATTAGAACAACAGAGGTTAAAGTAAGAGGCCATCATATTCAATAAAAGCGCAATCATTTGAGTTTAAACATTGAATGCAACTTCAGAGAGATATTACTATGTCTATGTATAGTGATGTCCTTGGGATACCTGGGAGCTAAAGCAGGGTCTTTAAAATCAAGATGGGGGAAACTTTTTACCTTTACACTGCTCTGTTTTGACTGTTGCTACATGGACATAATCACATACTGAGTTAAGCCCCCTTCCTATCTCTCCAGCTCACTGGCGCACCCAGCATTGCCAGACTCCCTGGAGGAGTTCCATACACGTGTGTGTGGGTTAAAGGAACTGAGTTTCTTCAGTTTTGAACACAGAGGGTTATAGACAAGGGGGATAATGCCGGATGTGGATGGACCACAGAGTCAACACAGCTTCACGCTCAACACCCAAACGAGTATGAATCTGCCCCCTAGCGGCCCGAGCCTAACATGGACACAGATCTGAACTCACACGGTGGGCCATTCATCAAGTCTGTGGATTAATAATACAGATCTCTGCAGATAACAGGAGATGTACCTGCTGTCAGACCAGGTGCTATTCTGACTGAGCTGTTTTCCTGTATCAATGTAAGAAATCTGGCATTTGCTGGTATTTAGCAGCTCATATAAACAAAAACATGATTTAACCACAAATTAAAGTGTATTATTATTATTTACCTCTAAATTGAAAGACAGTAACTTTCATTGATCATTCAGTTCCTGGTAAATTATTAGTGTAGTGCTATGACAGTGCTCATGCACTTCTAACATTTGTATTTTCATTGTTTTTATTACTTAAGTTACAGTATCAATATTGTATTTTAATAATGGATGATACACCACTGCAAAGAAGCACGGCTCAGTACTGATACTGTCATTGAACTGACAATCGGAATCAGAGAGAAATAAACTCAGACAGTATCGATATATCAAGGTATCCTGATAGGTGTTAAACTGAAATAAATATGACTAAGGAGTTTTCCTTTTTTATTGTTAATTCTTCTATTATGGATATATATCACATTTCTGATGAAGCTAAAACACTTGGTATTAATAGGACAATTGATTTAATTTCCACGTTGGGAGCCAGTGGAGGGAGCGGAGCAGTGGAGTAGCATGTGCAAATAAGGGCAGAGAGAATACCAGACAAGCCACAGAGTTCTGGATGAGCTGGAGCGGGCGGGTAGTAGTTGCAGGCAGGCAGGCCAGGAGGTAGTTGCAGTAGTCCAGGCGGGAGAGGACCAGTGACTGGACAAGCAGCCGAGTCGAATAGTTGGTGAGGAAGGGGCGGATTCGGCATATGTTGCTCAGGAAGAATCTGCAGGTGCGTGTCAGCGTGGTGATGTGTTGGGTGTAGGAGAGTTCTTAGCGGAAGAAGAAGGAGAGAGTGTCATAGTTTCTTAGGGGATTGAGATGGAGAGGTCAGCAGAAAGTGAGGAAGAGGGGGGAAAAGAGGAGATCAGATTTGGAGAGGTTGAGATTTAGGTGGTGTGAGTGCATCCAGGTGGAGCTAGCAGACAAGGAAGAGATGCGAGAGGGGATGAGAGGGTCAGAAGAGGGAAAAGATAGGAAGATCTGGGCATCATCTGCGTAAAAATGGTAAGAGAAACCATGGGATGTGATGAGGGGGCCCAGGGAGCAAGTGTAGAGCGAGAATAGGAGTGGGCTCAGGACGGAGCCTTGGGGAACGCATGTGAGGAGAGGTTGGGGGGTCTCTCGGTGGATCCGGTCATTGAGATAGGAGGAGAACCAGGTGAGAGCAGTTCCAGAGATTCTAAGGTCAGCAAGGCGGGAGATGAGGATGGAATGATCAACAGTGTCAAATGCTACAGAGAGATAAAGGAGGATGAGGACTGAGGAGAGGGAGGCCACCCAAGCACAGTTGAGGGAGTCAGTGACTCCCAGGAGAGCAGTCTCAGTGGAGTGAGCTGTGCAGAAGCCGGATTACAGAGGATCAAGGAGTGAGTGATAGGAAAGAAATGCAGAGTGCTGGTGGTGGACAGCATGCTCGAGGGTCTTTGAAAGGAAGGGGAGTAGGGAGACAGGTTGGTAGTTCTGAGGAGAGGTGGCGTCAAGGGTTGGTTTCTTGAGCAGTGGGATGACAGCAGCTTGTTTAAATGCAGAGGAGAAACAGCCAGAGAGGAGTGAGGAGTTGAGGAGGGAGGAGATGAAGGGGAGTAGATCAGGAGTGGTCGCTTGGAGAAGGGGAGAGGGTCCAGGGCACATGTTGTGGGTTTGTGACTTAGGAGGAGAGAGGAAAGTTCAGAGTCTGAAAGAGGTGAGAATGAAGAAAAGGAAGATTGATTGGTGGGAGACTTGGGTGGCATGGGAGAGGAGACAGGACTGTTGAAGAGCTTGCGGATGTCTGTGATCTTAGAGGAGAAGGAGGCAAAATCATCAGCAAAGAGACGGGGGGGGCAAAGAGGAGATGAAGTGGTGGTCTGAGATGTACAGGGGCGTCACTGAGAGTGTCGAAGGGGAGCAGCCCCTAGAGAAGATGATGTCTAGCTGGCGGCCTGCCCTGTGAGTCGGGGAAGACGGGGAGAGAGAAGTTAAAGGAGGGGAAGAAATCCGGCAGCGTGGGAGGGGTTGGAGAGGTGGATTTGAAGGCGAGTGGACCAGGAGGACGATAGAGAACTAGAAGGAAGAGGTGAGAGGGAGAGGTGAGTTCCATTGCATTGAGTTCTCAGGGGAGATCCATGTCTTGTGAGAGCGAGGAAATCCAGAGAGTGGCGGCAGGCCAAGGCGGAGATGAAGTCGGCCTTGTTGGAAGCTGAGTGGCAGTTCCACAGGCCCCCAAAGAGGGGAATGGAGGGGAGGGAGGAGGAGGAGATAGGTAGGGAGATGAGGTTAGAGGGATTAGGGAGGCAATGGTGTGTAGGTGCATGCTGAGAGGAAGGAGAGAACAGGACGGGAATCGTCGAGATCGTCATGGTTGCCTGCTGTTGCTGTGCGGCGTCTCCTCACAGTCTTCTCCTCACTGGAGTACCACAGCTAGAGTCCCTGCCCTTTGGAATTGGGGCCCTTTGGAAGGGGGGCACTGCAGGCTGCTGGCACAGAGCAGTCCAGGGGGCTGTTAAATACTCCACCTGTAGCTAATTAGGATGGTACACACCTGCGTTGTGTTGAATGACACAAGGCTGTCAGGACGGCACAATCCCTGGTAGGACTGCTAATAGCACAATTAATGGAAAATCTGAATACAGACAAAGACCGTGCCAGACATTCAGTTACACTGATTAATTACTCACATCAATGCTAAATAATAACAGCCTACAATGTAACCACTTCTGATTTACAGAAACTGCGTGTCAATCTATGGACAAAGTGCGCTAAGTAAGTCGCTAATAAATTAACAAACAGTCGCTGCCATTACTACAATACAGGTGCAAAATATATCTAACTCTTAGCTAAATAAGTAACCACATAAACAATCGATGTACCTCTTTACTAAACTAGTAAACACGATACTTAATTGGGGTGAGCTAGGCGACTCCTCTACTGGCATGCCTGACTGTCCAGGAAAACTTGTACTTTGTGTATTTTAATATTACAATCAACATAAAACATGTATTTTACTCAATTTTGTATAAGTACAGTATGTTTTACTGCACCTTCCAAATACATGTAATTTTAATCTTAAATTGAACCTATACATGATTATTTCCACACTGCAGAGTTTTACCTTTAGGTGAAGTGCAGTATAGCTGTACAACCTGAGACAATGATCCTTCCTCAGCAGGTAAACTGAAATATTGTAGGATTTAGATTGCTAGCTTACCACCTCTCATTCATTTTTCCACCAAAAATGTTACTTGCTAGCGCAGCAATTCTCAAACTTGGGGTTGTGACCCCACGTGGGATCACCTGACATGCAAATGGTGTCACGGGAGACACCGAAATGTACTTTTATAACAAATGTTATGGAAGGTGATTGGGAGGTATAAGGGGTTAATTATATGATTATGGTTTAATTATTTGATTGTGGGTTTTGTGGTTATTTATTTTGTTGTATTGTTTTGCAATGATAATTTTCTTCCTTGGACCACTGTCTATTTATTTTGGTGTTGTTGATTTAAGCCTCCAACCCCCTAAAGTGACTAATTGCCTAATTATTCTGCCATCCCCCTCGCACACCTGCGCTCATTCCCTTGATGAGGGCATGGACTATAAACCAGGAAGTCAGCACTTACCGGGAGCGCATACATACAGAGACAGAGACAGCAATGGAGGGTTTTGGCTGGTGTCTAAAGCGGTGCTGGGAGTAGCTGTAGCATGGGACTCTTACTTATACAGGGTTCTTGCACCATTTTTAAAGTCAAATTCAATGCTTTTTAAGACCTTTTTAAGACCTCAACAAATATAATTTAAGAACCAAAAATGTCTAAACAACGAAAAGATTACACGCAACCAGACATCAATGTCTGTAGCTAGCTAACATAACGCAAAAGTAAAACTTATTTTATTGGCGGAGTCTCTCATTGTCTAATACTAAGTTAATCCTCAGAGGACTGAGCCAATTTTTCCAGTTTTTACCACTGTTACATTCTTGCTGATAAACAATATGCATTTGCTTATAAACCACAAAGTATTTTATATCTATTTCTTCAGAACAACCTCTGCTAAATGCATTTTTCATGCACAATGTACTTATAAGACAGTATTTGAGTGAACAATGTGCAATTAAAAAAATAAGAAACAGAATTCATTTTTTTTATAATGATTGATTTCACACCCCATACAGTAATAGTGAACAGTTTTGACACTTAGAACATACTCTTCAAAGCCTTAGGTATTGCAATATGCATTGTATTTCAATAAACTATGTACATAACACTGAAATAATGCACCTTTTCTGCAAACTGACCCAGGAGAACATTGAGATCCTATTTTCCCTGAGTTATTCATGTCCCTCAGACATGCCACTGAGCAAAGCTGGGCCTCCAGGAAGTGGCAGAGGGGCACCTGGCATGCCAGGGGGTCTTGTTATATATTCTGCTGACCTTACAATCTTAATCAGCTTCTATATATTTTTCTATTGCTGGAAAAAAAAATCAAATTCTGTTTCTTTTCTTACTTTATTGCAAATTTTCCACTTACAGTATATATTATTATATTATATATATTATAAGTACATAACACTTGCATAGCTGAAGCTACTCTGAATCCATAGATACCACATATATAGCAGTAGCATCTATAATAGCGGTCTGTAACCCGACACTGATCAGCTGCTGAGACAGGTTTTTTTTGATTGGCTAGTAATGGCAGATTTCCATGACACACATAGTAAAATCCTCTCCATTGGGCAACTCCAGCCCCATGTGCTGCACTGCACATTGAATTTCTAAAACCAGGAAGTATGCGATGTAAATACACCACACATGGCTCTTTTCAGCAGAATCTCAGCTACGCAGCTAAAAACACCGCAAGTCCTCATCTCAAATTGTTTATCAGATAATTAATACTTTGTAATCGATGGCCGAATATTGGGCGGATCCGCCTAAGTCGTCCTTTAATCAAACAAATACACACTAACTCGACGTTTGACCTACCATGCCACTGTGCGTGACAATTTTCCCATCAGCCTTAAATGCACCATCCGCAAATGTAATACCTACAGCAAATTTACGGTAAATTTAAGGCAATTTATGACCTTAATTTCCCAGATTTTATTTTAAGACCTTTTAAGACTTTTTAAGGAGCCACGGGAACCCTGTTAAAGGACACATTGAAGCAGAGCATCGGATCCCACGGGAGACCAGGTAAGGGTTCGATTAATTGGAGAAGCGACCTGTGGTCGGGGAGTGAGATACATAGCTTAGAGTTAAGAAATCTCTTTATGATAAAACCCATGCATGAGGAAGGCAGGTCTGTGATGAAGGGTGGTAAACAATAAAGGCACAACTGGGTGATTTAAAGTGGGGGTATTTTTGTTCGTAATCCACAAAGATGCCTATCCCCTCCCAATGATTGAAGAGTCCCTTACTAGTTTGACCGGGGCCGAGTGATACTCTTCCCTGGACCTCGTGGCTACTGGCAGGTGGAGGTGGACAAGGAGAAAACCGCCTTCGTGACACCCTAGTGTCTGTTCCAGTTCGAATGTATGCCTTTCGGTCTTTGAAATCCCCCTGCCACATTTCAACAAATGATGCAGTGCTGCCTTGGGGAGCAGGTGAATAGATCATTGTTAATCCATATACACTCACCTAAAGGATTATTAGGAACACCATACTAATACTGTGTTTGACCCCCTTTCGCCTTCAGAACTGCCTTAATTCTACGTGGCATTGATTCAACAAGGTGCTGAAAGCAAATTGTAGCCTCTTTTTCCTATTTGTAGTGGAGATGAGTGGTACCCGGTGGGGTCTTCTGCTGTTGTAGCCCATCCGCCTCAAGGTTGTACGTGTTGTGGCTTCACAAATGCTTTGCTGCATACCTCGGTTGTAACGAGTGGTTATTTCAGTCAAAGTTGCTCTTCTATCAGCTTGAATCAGTCGGCCCATTCTCCTCTGACCTCTAGCATCAACAAGGCATTTTCGCCCACAGGACTGCCGCATACTGGATTTTTTCCCTTTTCACACCTTTCTTTGTAAACCATAGAAATGGTTGTGCGTGAAAATCCCAGTAACTGAGCAGATTGTGAAATACTCAGACCGGCCCGTCTGGCACCAACAACCATGCCACGCTCAAAATTGCTTAAATCACCTTTCTTTCCCATTCAGACATTCAGTTTGGAGTTCAGGAGATTGTCTTGACCAGGACCACACCCCTAAATGCATTGGAGCAACTGCCATGTGATTGGTTGGTTAGATAATTGCATTAATGAGAAATTGAACAGGTGTTCCTAATAATCCTTTAGGTGGGTGTAGATGACATTATCATTTATTCCCCTAGTTTTGAGGCCCATCTCCAACATCTAGAAGATATCTTCCGGATTTTACAGCAATATGGCCTGAAACTGCAACCAGGTAAATGTTTCTTGTTGCAGCGGCAAGTTGGCTACCGGCCACAGGATCAGCAAACAAGGGGTGGCGCCAAATCCCGGAACAGTGGCTGCAGTAACTGAATGGAAGGAGCCCATGACCGTATGGCAGGTAAGTTCATTTTTAGGATTTGTGGGATACTACACACGTTTTATCCCTGCCTTCTCCAAAAGTGCTGCACCACTACATGCTCTGTTGGTGGGGACTGGGGCTTCGGAACAGAAGACTGCACCAGTAACTTGGACACCTCCATGCCAGAAGGCATTTGAGATGCTTTGAACCAAGTTGGTGAATGCCCCCATCTTGGCATATGCCAACTTTTCATTGCTGTCCCGGTTATACACTGATGCTAGCCTGGATGGTTTGGGTGCTGTGTTGGTGCAAATGTAAGAAGGGGAAAAGTGGGTGATTGTCTATGCCAGTCGCAGTCTGTACCCTCTGAAACGGAACAGTCAAAACTATAGCTCCTTCAAGTTGGAACTGTTGGCCCTTAAGTGGGCTATTACGGGAAAAATGTAAGGACTAGTGGCATTCACTGTCTTCACGGACAATAATCCCTTGGTGTATTTGGACACAGTCTGGTTAGGGGCTACAGAGCAGCGGTGGGCAGCCCAATTGGCCAATTTCCATTATGATATTAAATACCGGCCAGGGCGAGCCAACACTAACGCAGATATTTTGTCTCGGCTGCCTGGGGAGCAGGAAGGAGCTGGGACTGCGGTGGTGCACACTGCAGCCAGATCTGAGGAAGAGTCTAGTTTTCCGTGGGATGAATGGCAGCAACAGGATCCTGCCATGGCCGAAGTAAGGAGGTGGGTAGGTCAGGGACAGGTGCCTTCCCCCTCCTTACAGAAGACTATGTCCCCGAAAGCCTGGAGGATTCTGAGGGAGTGGCCAGACCTGCACCTGAGTGACGGAATCTTGGTTCGTCTTGGCCTCGGTGCCAGCGGAAGTAAGCAGCTGCATCAGATCGTGGTGCCACGCACAAGGGGGAAACAGCTCTGGGTACAGTACCATGAGGCCACCGGTCATGTAAGTAGTGTCAAGACTTTGTCAGTATTACGGGACTGATATTTTTGGCATGGGATGGGGGAATATTCAAGAGAATGGGCAACGGAATGTGCTCGGTGCACCTGTGCTAAAGCACGACCTGGGGTGGGGGCTCCCTTGGTCTCAATTGTTACCTCTTACCCACTTGAGTCCTGGCCATGGACCACTTGTCTTTAGGTAGACCTGAGGATAGGTACCCTTGCGTCCTGGTGATAGTAGACTTGGGTACCCGTCCGTGATCAAACTGCTTCAACAACTGTTAAGACTCTATGGAAGGCTGTCATTCAGTCTTGGCCAGCTTTATGGAATACACAAGAGTAGGACTACGCCCTACCATCCCCAGGGGAATGGAGCCTGTGAGAGGCTAAATCAAACTTTGTTGTCCATGCTAGGAACTCGCATGGAACTAGCAGAGACTGACCAGAACTGGTTGCCAGAAAAACTACCTGCACTGGTACATGCTTATAATAATACCACTCACGAAAGCATGGGCTATGCATCCTTCTATTTAATGTTTGGAAGGCAGGCTCGATTACCAGTTGATATGGACACTGGGGTGGGTGGGAATGCATAGTCAACATTTACGCCAGGCTGGCCGCTGAGAGAGCCAAGAAGCAAAAGACTTGGGACAGTAAGTGGCGTAGAAAGAAGGTTGGGGAAGCTTCTTTGATACCAGTAGTGAGTGTTCTTATCCGCAGCTTTAAAGCATAATGGTTCTGTCAAAAGACAATGTAATAACATTATGCGCAGATAAAGATGCATTCTTAAAAACTGTTACTTGTGAGGGGAAAGCAATCAATGCCCAACCTTTTTTATAATAAGCTCTATGAACTTGGTATAGACAGGGATAAGAAGTGCAAACACTTCTACAGAGGGAGAAGCTTCTCAACGTTTCAAAACAGTATGATGTAATGAAGCCCCATTCAGTCTAGTCACGTGACTTTGCCATTTTGCTACAGGCTTCGGAGCAATGTGTCGAAACATTACAGAATGCATCTGCTGCGACACATGTCAGTTTTGTAACAAGAATGCACATTACCGTAAGACATTTCTACATGGACAATGAATAACCAGATCAAAATAAAATGTGAAGGGGCACAATATTCCAACTGAGGGGACATTGTCCCCTTTTACCCTCCTGTGGTGCCGGGCCTGATCTTGATACTCTTATTTACAAACCAACATAAATTTGACATATCAATAATATGTTAAAGTAAATAAGGTGTATCACGTTCAGTCATTTTAAGCAGGAGTTGGTTTCAGTTTCAGTTGTAAGTACGTTTAATTCTTATAAAGACTACAGTTTATTTTGTTCTGTCTGTGAAGATACACAGATAAAACAACTTGCTATATTAAAGGGGATTTAAACACCATGTATTGTTATCCATGTTATTGTTATCACTGGTTTCAATTCACCTGGCATTTGCTCATCAGCTCTCTACCTAGAAGATCACAGAATGTTAATATGAATACTTACCACTTGTGTTTAGCCTTCGCACACTCCGCAGTTGGCACCCCTTTCTCAAATTCTGTTGACTCTTCAGGAGAAGCAGTCTTGGCCGACGTGACTTGCTTGCTGTCCAATGGCATAAGACAAATATATTTTACGATGTACCCTCCCTTTCTGTAATTGCTTCTGAAAATGTTGCAGCCCGTTTTATTATTTCAGCAGTTCCAAATGTTGCAGCCGCTTTATTTTTTCAGCAGTTGCACTTCAGGGCCACTGTGATAGCGCTGACTAGCAGCTCCATTGTGCTGCTTGTTGTACAGTGGCGCCTAATCAGCCACTCTTTGGCTAGAGACCGTAAATAAAAACAATGTTGCAAAAATACTACAGGCGGGCCCCTTCAAATTCCCTTACACGTGTACACTTTAATGTAAATGATGTAAAAGTAATCAGTAATCCCTTACTCTTTAAAAAAAACTGTATTAGTAATCATAATACTCCTCTGACAGTAGTAATGTAACAGAAATATTATGTAATCTGATTACATAACGCAGTTACATGTATTCCGTTACTCCCCAACCCTGTTGAAGAACGCCTTTGTTCACAAACCCTGCAGACATTGATCTGATTTGATGACTTGATTTTGTATTAGTTTTATATTATTTCAGTTTTTATTTAAAACATGGGGATTGTCTATCATGTGCACCCAATGCTTTATTGTGCATCATAGATTTACATGATATGTGTTAAAATTATTGTAATCATTGAATAAAGCATTGTCAATAGTAGTCTAGATGGCAGCTCATGTTACTTTTTTGACAGCCGGAAGTCCCGCCCTCCCTCCGTACCATATACCCCACCTTTGAACCGGAACTCCTCTCTCCTTCCCAGCCTCCCCCTGGGTAACCCTTTGACCCTCACCTGTCAGCCATTTTGGATGTCAGCCATCTTGGATGATATCGGCCATTTGTAAGGTCATAGGTCATCTGGTAAGATGGTAGCCATTTTGTTAGGATGATGGTCCAAGGGTACCTCACCCTGCTGGTGTGGAGGTGTAATGTTTAATAGCATAAACTGTGTTTTTAAGGTTTTAATGTTTTGTGATACTGTTTTAGTAAATTAAAAAATAAGACAATTTTCAAATACATATATATATACACACATATATATATAGTGAGGGAAAAAAGTATTTGATCCCCTGCTGATTTTGTACGTTTGCCCACTGACAAAGAAATGATCAATCTATAATTTTAATGGTAGGTGTATTTTAAGAGTGAGAGACAGAATAACAACAACAAAATCCAGAAAAACACATTTCAAAAAAGTTATGAATTGATTTGCATGTTAATGAGGGAAATAAGTATTTGACCCCTTCGACTTAGTACTTGGTGGCAAAACCCTTGTTGGCAATCACAGAGGTCAGATGTTTCTTGTAGTTGGCCACCAGGTTTGCACACATCTCAGGAGGGATTTTGTCCCACTCCTCTTTGCAGATCCTCTCCAAGTCATTAAGGTTTCGAGGCTGATGTTTGGCAACTCGAACCTTCAGCTCCCTCTACAGATTTTCTATGGGATTAAGGTCTGGAGACTGGCTAGGCCACTCCAGGACCTTAATGTGCTTCTTTTTGAGCCACTCCTTTGTTGCCTTGGCTGTGTGTTTTGGGTCATTGTCATGCTGGAATACCCATCCACGACCCATTTTCAATGCCCTGGCTGAGGGAAGGAGGTTCTCACCCAAGATTTGACGGTACATGGCCCCGTCCATCGTCCCTTTGATGCGGTGCAGTTGTCCTGTCCCCTTAGCAGAAAAACACCCCCAAAGCATAATGTTTCCACCTCCATGTTTGACGGTGGGGATGGTGTTCTTGGGGTCATTCCTCCTCCTCCAAACACGGCGAGTTGAGTTGATGCCAAAGAGCTCGATTTTGGTCTCATCTGACCACAACACTTTCACCCAGTTCTCCTCTGAATCGTTCAAATGTTCATTGGTAAACTTCAGACGGGCCTGTACATGTGCTTTCTTGAGCAGGGGGACCTTGCGGGCGCTGCACGATTTCAGTCCTTCACGGCATAGTGTGTTACCAATTGTTTTCTTGGTGACTATGGTCCCAGCTGCCTTGAGATCATTAACAAGATCCTCCCGTGTAGTTCTGGGCCGATTCCTCACCGTTCTCATGATCATTGAAACTCCACGAGGTGAGATCTTGCATGGAGCCCCAGACCGAGGGAGACTGACAGTTATTTTGTGTTTCTTCCATTTGCGAATAATCGCACCAACTGTTGTCACCTTCTCACCAAGCTGCTTGGCGATGGTCTTGTAGCCCATTCCAGCCTTGTGTAGGTCTACAATCTTGTCCGTGACATCCTTGGACAGCTCTTTGGTCTTGGCCATGGTGGAGAGTTTGGAATCTGATTGATTGATTGCTTCTGTGGACAGGTGTCTTTCATACAGGTAACGAGCTGAGATTAGGAGCACTCCCTTTAAGAGAGTGCTCCTAATCTCAGCTCGTTACCTGTATAAAAGACACCTGGGAGCCAGAAATCTTGCTGATTGATAGGGGATCAAATACTTATTTCACTCATTAACATGCAAATCAATTTATAACTTTTTTGAAATGTGTTTTTCTGGATTGTTTTGTTGTTATTCTGTCGCTCACTGTTAAAATACACCTACCATTAAAATTATAGACTGATCATTTCTTTGTACAAACGTACAAACGTACAAAATCAGCAGGGGATCAAATACTTTTTTCCCCTCACTGTATGTACATATATATATATATATATATATTACTTTTGGTTATGTTTATACTGTAAGTAAATAAAAACAGAATAAGTTTATATATATATATATATATATATATATATATATATATATATATATATATATAATGTTATGTTGTTTTATGATACTGTTTTAGTAAATTAAAAAATAAGAAAAATAAGTTTTAAATACATACATATATATTTTAGTTTAGGTTGATTCATGATACTGTTTTAGTAAATAAAAACAATAAGAAAAGTTATATATATATATATATATATATATATAAGGTTGTATTGTTTTATGATACTGTTTTAGTCAATAAAAGAGCATAATAAAAGTTTTAAATATATATTAGGTTATAATGATTTATGATACTGTTTTAGTAAATAAAAAGAAAATAAGAAAAGTTTTATATATATATTAGGTTATATTGTTTTATGATACTGTTTTAGTAAATTAAAAAATAAGAAAAGTTTTATATATATATATATATATATTTAAGGTTATATTGTTTTATGATACTGTTTTAGTCAATAAAAGAACATAAGAAAAGTTTTAAATATATATATATTTAAGGTTATATTGTTTTATGATACTGTTTTAGTCAATAAAAGAACATAAGAAAAGTTTTAAATATATATATATATATATACATTTTTTAAGGTTATATTGTTTTATGATACTGTTTTAGTCAATGAAAGAACATAAGAAAAGTTTTAAATATATATATATTAGGTTATATTGTTTTATGATACTGTTTTAGTAAATAAAAAGAAAATAAGAAAAGTTTTATATATGTATATTATTTTAGGTTATGTTTTATGATAATGTTTAAGTAAATAAAAAGAGAATAAGAAAATAAACGTTGTATATACATAGGTTATATTGTTTTGATACTGTTAGTAAATTAAAAAATCAGAAAAATAAAAGTTTTAAATACATATATATTATTTTAGGTTATATTGTTTCATGATACTGTTTTAGTAAATAAAAAGAATGAGAAAAATAAAAGTTTTATATATTTTAGGTTATGTTGTATGATACTGTTTTAGTAAATTAATAAAATAAGAAAATAACAGTTTTAAATACATATATATTTTTTAGGTTTATGTTTTATGAAAAGTTTTAAATGTGATTAAAAAAAAAAAGTATTCACCCAGAGTGGGGTTCGAACCCAAGCGGACATACGTCCATGGGTTTTTAGTTTATATGTTTTATGATTTGGCTTAGGATGATACTGTGTTAGCAAAATTAAAAGGTAAGAAAAAATGAATTAAGAAATGTATAGACTTATTATATATTGCATCTCATTACATATATATAAATATATTTATAAGCATAAATATTTGTAAACACATAAACACACATACATTCCTGTATCTCTTTAGTTTATATGTATCAATAGACACTAAAGACAAATACACCACTTTTCTTAGAGAACAACTGTGAAATGTATATAATTATATATGTGTATTTTGACCAGCCCTGTACGTATTTTATCTGTTATATTAGTGAATGCTCAAACGTAGCCTTAACATGTATCATATTTATGAATATTCTGCAATTTAATTACACATATATGTACACATATGTATATATATATCGTTGCTTTATTTATCAATAGATACTAAAGACATGTACACCAATTTTCTTAGAGAGAAAAAGCACTATTTGTGAATACTCAAATGTCTAATACAGAGCCAACAACTGCATTGGCAACAGGTAGCAGGGTTTAGACAATGCTGTGCGCTGGGATTTAAAATGATTCTGTAGGCCAGGGCTTCAAAACTTTACTCCATTTAAACATTGTTAAATTAGCCTCCAACCCCTTTTTAGTATCAGAAACATTGTATTACTATGTACATTAATGTGGTTTATACTTTTGATTTTAGGTGTTAAACATAATGTTATCATATTTTAATTACAAATGAATATATACAAATAACAAATACTATATAATAATGATAATAATTCAAAAACATTAAACAATATTTTTAATTACAAAATAATATATATATATATATATATATATATATATATATATATAAAATAACAATGGGTTGTGTATGCAACCTCGGTTATCTTTCAAGTCAGAAGCACTGCCCAAGGGGGAGGAGTTTCTGCGCACTTCCGTAGGAACCCGATCGAAACGTCACTCTATCAAAGCTGCCATTGGCCCCTGTGCTCATCACTCAGAACAGGTCACTTCCACTTCCTGTTCTATAAAACGTGATGTCTGCGCAGGTTCATCTTTTGCTCCCACGCGACCTTGCAACCCTTGGCCCCTCCGCTTACAAGAGCAAGGCCAGCTGCTCTACTAGTGCAGCTAGGAGCGAGGCCGTAATCTACTTGCACAATGTCTGGCGCAGGCAATCAAGTACTTGTGCGGCCTCCGTGCAATATCATGGCAGTGGACCCCTGATCCAATAGGAGCAGGGCCACAGACCCAATGAGAAAAATAGAATATAATACATAGCTGGCTAGTCAACAGAGTAGCCGAGCTGAACCATATACAATATGTACATATCGCGTGACAGCAAGACCTTCATGCTGTCAGCACACAGCACAAGAGCATTCAACTCAACTAAACAGTACAGAGTGGAAGAGCTCCATTGTGCTGACAATTTAGATTTCGTACAAACGAACTATATACACCACGGGGTGCAGGACCGAAGTCATGCGCCACCCATGGAACACAGGAGCAGTTGACGCCTGCTGGTTAGACCGGCTAACGCAGGGCAACATTAGCTCTACTGTGTTAACAAAGAAACTATATACACAGTGGAACACGAGAGCCTGATCACATACTTACTGCTGAGGGAAGCAGCTCTTGCTCTATGGCACACTGCCAGAGCAGGCCATAGACCTGCTGACCAATGTACACAGCGGGGCAGCGAAACTCAAGCTCCATCAGCAGGGAACAGCGGCAGTGAACTCCATTCTACAATTTTAGAATGGAGCCACAGTCCTGCTGTTTAACACCTAATATACACTCACCTAAAGGATTATTAGGAACACCATACTAATACTGTGTTTGACCCCCTTTCGCCTTCAGAACTGCCTTAATTCTACGTGGCATTGATTCAACAAGGTGCTGAAAGCATTCTTTAGAAATGTTGGCCCATATTGATAGTATAGCATCTTGCAGTTGATGGAGATTTGTGGGATGCACATCCAGGGCACGAAGCTCCCGTTCCACCACATCCCAAAGATGCTCTATTGGGCTGAGATCTGGTGACTGTGGGGGCCAGTTTAGTACAGTGAACTCATTGTCATGTTCAAGAAACCAATTTGAAATGATTCGACCTTTGTGACATGGTGCATTATCCTGCTGGAAGTAGCCATCAGAGGATGGGTACATGGTGGTCATAAAGGGATGGACATGGTCAGAAACAATGCTCAGGTAGGCCGTGGCATTTAAACGATGCCCAATTGGCACTAAGGGGCCTAAAGTGTGCCAAGAAAACCATTACACCACCACCACCAGCCTGCACACTGGTAACAAGGCATGATGGATCCATGTTCTCATTCTGTTTACGCCAAATTCTGACTTCATACCATCTGAATGTCTCAACAGAAATTCCAGTCTTCAACTGTCCAATTTTGGTGAGCTTGTGCAAATTGTAGCCTCTTTTTCCTATTTGTAGTGGAGATGAGTGGTACCCGGTGGGGTCTTCTGCTGTTGTAGCCCATCCGCCTCAAGGTTGTACGTGTTGTGGCTTCACAAATGCTTTGCTGCATACCTCGGTTGTAACGAGTGGTTATTTCAGTCAAAGTTGCTCTTCTATCAGCTTGAATCAGTCGGCCCATTCTCCTCTGACCTCTAGCATCAACAAGGCATTTTCGCCCACAGGACTGCCGCATACTGGATGTTTTTCCCTTTTCACACCATTCTTTGTAAACCCTATAAATGGTTGTGCGTGAAAATCCCAGTAACTGAGCAGATTGTGAAATACTCAGACCGGCCCGTCTGGCACCAACAACCATGCCACGCTCAAAATTGCTTAAATCACCTTTCTTTCCCATTCAGACATTCAGTTTGGAGTTCAGGAGATTGTCTTGACCAGGACCACACCCCTAAATGCATTGAAGCAACTGCCATGTGATTGGTTGGTTAGATAATTGCATTAATGAGAAATTGAACAGGTGTTCCTAATAATCCTTTATGTGAGTGTATATATATATACATATATGCATCACGGGGTGCAGGAGCTGGCTCATGCTCCACACGTGGAACACAGGAGCAGTTTACACCTGTCGAATAGCGCAGCTAACGCAGGGCAACTACAGCTTTTACCGTGTAAATAAATTAACTATGTACACAGCGAGGCACTGGAGAACTCAAGTTCCCTCTGCTGGAGGACAACAGCAGCGGTCCCCTGCTCCATGGCATAAAACAGCCAGAGCGGGCCACAGACCTGCTGACCAATATACAGAGCGGGGTACAGGCCAACGCATGCACCACCGCAACACAATTATAATGAACGAACTATATACAGAGCGGCCTCGTAAGGCAACATGCCTGTAGGCCGCATGACAAGCCCTGGGAACACATCGACAGGGCTGTCCGTACATCCAGGAGCAGCTCACGTGGGTGCTCAACTGGAAGGCATAGTCCGGTGGAAGGGAAAGACACGGTTCACTAGCTCCCTCAAGAAGCACTTACAGGGGCAGACTGGGAGACGAAAAGGCAGGAGCCAGAGCCCGTAGGCTAGTGGGGCTCGACTGCAGGCAACACCAGGTTCCCAATGGAAGGGACCGGTCCTGTCACATCCAACCTGTGGAACTGGGCAAATGTAAGCGGCGAGGCCCAAGCTGCAGCCGCACAAATCTCTGCCAAGAGGGCACCTTGAAAAAGGGGCCACGATGTGGCAACGCCTCGAGTCGAGTGGGCCACCAGGTGATCAGGCACCGGGGTCCCAGTAGACTCGTAGGCCATGGTAATGGTGTCCACAATCCAATGTGAGAGGCGCTGCTTTGAAAGTGCCTGGCCTTGTGTCCGCGCTCCATAAGACAGTTGGTCTGAGCGCCGAATTGCCTTAGTGCGTTCCAAATAGCACCTGAGGCCCCGCACAGGGCAGAGCAGGTGAAGCCGACTCGCTTGCTCTGAAGCGAAGGGAGGAGGATGAAAAGCCATCAACTCAGTAGGCCTGTTGACATGAAATGGAGACAGCACTTTCGGGAGGACTAGCGCGTCGATCCCTAGAGTTTCTGAGCGGTCTTGGATGGAGAGCCATAGTGGGCAGTGTGTGGACTCTGCCGAGGCAAAGAGATCCACGTCCGCCGTGCCGAACCGGCTCCACAGTTGTTGTACCACAAGTGGGTGGACCGGGGGGCCTCCCCGAGAGAGGAGATCTGCCGCCGTGTTGGATAGGCCTGGGAGGTGAACTGCTCTGACGGAGCGGAACCGTGGCTGCGCCCACAGAAGCAAACGGCGTGCTAGACAGTACAGTCAGCGCGACCGGAGACCTCCTTGCCTGTTGATATAGGCAACCACCGCTGTGTTGTCTGTCCGGACCAGCACATGTCTGTCCCACAGGACTGGCAGGAAATGAGACAGTCCAAGGTGTACTGCTTGTAACTCCAGGATGTTGATATGGAGGGCCCATGTGGGCTCCGTCCACCTGCCTCGGACTCCACGTCCGTCGCAGACTGCTCCCCAACCCTGCTTGGAGGCATCTGTCGTCATGACTGCTTGGTGGTAAACTGGCCTCAGGGGCACACCGAGGGTCAAATTGTGGGGGCTCCGCCACCAACGGAGCACCTTCCAGCACACCGGAGTGACTGTGACTCGGCGTGCTCGATCGCGGCGAGGGTGCATCTTGAGAGACCTGAACCACCACTGCAATGGCCTCAACTGGAGGAGGCCGAGGGGGAAGGTCTGTGATGCAGCCGCTAGGAGGCCCAGCAGCCTCTGGCAAAGGGACACCCTGACACGAGCTCTCAGTCGGAAGAGGGAGAGACACGTGTGTATTGAGGCAACTCTCTCTGGCGCCAGCGTGGCGAGCATGGCAACGGAATCGAGGCGCAGTCTGAGGAACTGTGCCTGCTGAGTTGGCGTCAGGCGGCTCTTCTCTCGATTGACCCGGAGGCCCAATTCGGAGAGGCGGCCTAAAATCAGGTCCGTGTGAATCCGAACCTGCTCCCTCGAGTGAGAACAAACCAGCCAGTTGTCTAGATAATTGAGGACGCGGACCCCATGGCTAGGGGGCTAATAGGATGTCGAGAGGATGCCACTGACATGTCAGTGAGGAAGAGAGACTCGCACAGTCTCTGGAGTGTTAAAGACGCTGATAATATCCACTGCCGAGAATGAGCGGCCGCTCAGTACAATGAACGACATTCTGACAGATATCAGAAACTCGTTGTCGCTGGAAAATACATCCATGCTTCTAGAAACTGTTGGTCCCCCACTTTTCAAACGGGAATGCAATCTCGATCTCGGCTGGGAAAGGGTTGGCGCCATGCAGACATCACTGCTTGTCGCTCAAAGCAGACTGAGAAAAACAAATCAACTGTCATGGCCGGCCAGAAACCCATCTGGGACCTGCTGGGATGAGTTAAGGTAAGAGTAATTGAATACCTTGATAAGAACACAATATTGACTCATATACAATATGTATTTCCAAGTGTATTGTTTTACAATTAAAACTAAGTTAAAATATGAAATGACAAACATTCTTCATTCTCACAGGTGAAACGGTGAACATGGGCTGCAGGACTCCAGCAATAAGGTTCACACTGGCACTTTTAAACCTTCATTTCACCACTGTGTGTAGATATCATGTGTTTAAAGTGAATGGTGGTGAAATGTGTATATAAACAACGAGACTGAGCTGAGACACAATCGGAGCACCGGGGTAGCACACAGCACAGCACGGCCCAGTGATGAACATTAACAACAAATACACACAGAGTTATGAATCAACTGGAGTGACTCAGAGGCGGATAAACTCTTGGAATGAGCAGCCAGCCGAAAACACAGACACTGCAATACAAGTCCAAGAGCGAAATGGCAAAGAGGACGTTCCTGTGTGTGAGTCACTACACAATCAAGCGGGAAACAGCCCTGTAACCCTGCTGTGTATATTCCTGTACTGTGGGTCTGTGGCTCTGCTCTGAGCTATGCTAGTGGAGCAGGAGGCCACAGCTACTGAGTTACACAGAGGACACAAGAGTCACCCTCATGCCCACGCTGTATGATTCTATCAAAGCGGACCTGTGGTCCCTGCCCTTGCTGTGCTAGTCACACAGTAACCCCCCACAGGGCAGTGCTTCCCACTCAAAAGATAGCGACAGGTTGCGGACGCAGCCCCGGCCATCTGAGATAGGACGCTCTGCCAAGAGGTCACAAGGTCACGTGGGGGTCGGGTCTCCCGGTGAAGAGGAAGTCCTTGTGTGTGAGTCACCTTATATACAAACAGGAAACGGGAAGGGACTGTTTGAGTGACACACACAGGGGCCTATAGGCAGCTTGGACAGAAAGATGTTTTGCTGAGGTTCCTATGGTGACTAGCTAAACCCCCTCTTAGACAGAGCTGGACAGATAACCTCGTGTGACTCCTCTTCCACACCGGTGAAGCATGCTGGATAGTTCTGCCACCAGCGGGAGCAGAGTAGGATGCCTGGAAGACAGAAACAAATCACCGCAGGTTAGAGACCACGTATCATTTGATATCACCTTCTCTACAATGTGCTTGAACAATATTTTACATGGAAACAGTTACTTTAACAGCAGATAACACATCAGCTTAGTCTTGGCCTTTCATACACCAGTCTGGGTACGTGCTATATTAGACAACAGTCTTTTTAATCGATTCTTTCAGCAAAGGGAGTTGCTCTTTTGAAGGAGCTCCAGCCTAAAGCATAGTCACCTCCTCGATGGTTGGGAGGCGTCCCCATGTTGGCCTTGACTTTGGCTGCCTTCCTCTGGACGCGTGAATCAGAGTCCTTCAGAAGGGCAGAGAGAGCTGGGAGGAGAGAAACACGGATAAATGAGAGGGTCTCAAATCAGAAGCTTCTCACAACAACACAAGTGTCACCAGGGTGTATGTGGTTTCATTGGGGATTATTTTTTTATTTTACTGGCCCATCAAAGCTTTTGTTTCATCACACAACTGGGCCGACAGCAGGAGACACAGATGATTATTGTTCTTGTTGTAAATTAAGTTCCTCATTGTCACTTATTCTTTCATCTTATGTAAGCGTGGAAACTTCTGGCATCACAACAAGCAAGAAAGTGCCCCTCAAAGCTCTGGTACCTGTTTTGAGTTTCCTGGAAGCGCTGAAGTTGCAGATGGTCTTGTCCATGTTCTCGAGAAGGGCCCCTGACACGTGTGAAGCCGTGTGAGAGACAGCAGGACAGTGGCACAGGACACGCTTTATCTGGCCAATTAAAACAGCATTGAGGGCCAAGCTCTGTCTGGCTCTCTTACCGATGAACACAGCGGCGCCGGTGCGGAGGTGAGGGATGCTGCTCTCGGCAAGGCGCAGGGCACAGCGTCAATACACCGCCGTCGTGCTGGGGAACCGCGCTCGCTGCAGGGACAATAACCGGTTTCAGCAAGAGATACAAGAGGCGGTGTACAGACAGCGAGGCTGGGAATGCTTCCCCACACACAATGAGCGAGACCAGGAACCAGGAACCCACAGTGACTCACCAGGGCAGCAGCCACGTCCCTCACAAGGGAGGTGAAATCGAAGGTCTCCTGGCTCAGGTGCCCCTCAATCAGCTCGGTGAGAGTCAGGCAACACAGTGCCGGAGCGCAGATCCGCAGGGTCCGCTGGCACGCCTGGAAGGGACACCACAACACTGCACTGTTCAGGCACCAGCGTTCTGTCATTATATATCAGTCTCCACAAGGTGCCATCCACAAAGAAACCCCTCATCCCCATCGTGAGATCCAGTTTACCTGGGAGACGGCCGGGCGCGAGTCCTGGAGGTGGAGCTGCTTCTGTAGAGATTTATTCACGGAAGCCACTGTCACCAGCTCCCCCAGCAGCAGCATGGTGGCCCCGCAGATCTTGGAGTCTGGCTGTAACACAAGCACAGCACAGACACGACTCGTCAGCATTGAGCCATCTTTCATTCCCACCAGACTCAAGGAAAAAGCCCATCATCTTCACTAATATAACCAAGGAAACGAAGGACAGTGAATCATTCGACCACTTACATTTTCCAGACACTCCTTGGCTGTGTGGTAGATCTTGGGGATGATCTTCTCGGCCGTGCCATACGCACAGAGCCAAAGGATGGTGCCCAGTCTGGAGATGGCACTCAGGATGACCGGTTTCCCTTCCACGACCCAGAGGGACAGAGCACCAGTCAGCAGCTTCAGCTGCTCCATGGCGAATCTGTGCATCTGAGCAGAGAAAATGTAAGAACACAGTGAAAAAGTGCGTTAACAGCATTGATGTAAACACAGCACTCAGACAGGAAGGCTGCACACCCAGCCAAAACCAAATGACACCAAAATGAAAAGAATGAGCCTAGATGCTCGATTGGTGGATGAAAGACTCACATCTTCTCCTCTTGCAGACAGAGATGTTCCCCAGAGAGAGGAGACGGACCATCGCTGGGTCATTTCTCTTTACCTCCTTCATGGGCATGACCTTCAGCCCCTGCATGGCCAGAAGGCGGACGTCCTCCAGGGGATCCTCGCACATCTGCAGCCCGGCTCGTCTTACCTGGTCAGCCAGAAGATCTCCTGGATCAGGCCCCAGACCAGCTGAAGCTGTAGAGCCACCTTGTCCAGCTGTGCTCTGGACGGCAGGACTCTCAGCAACTCCACGACGAAACTGGAGAGAGGGAGGAGCAGCGTCAGCGGAGATAAAGGGATCTGTGTTACACAGGGAGCGGTTCTGTTCTGGTGCGATGCTCAGGGTGACCCCTGGCTCCCCACACATGCTCTTACCCCTTGACAGAGAAGCCTGTGTCTGAATCAAACGTCAAACATCACCACCTCCAGGCTGAGCTCAGTCAGGACGCCCAGTACAGCCCAGTCCTGGCATTGGCAAAGACAAGCAGATTGAGTTAGAGTCTGGAGGGAGAGCGCAGTGCCATGTCTTCATCATATGGGGCTTTCTGGACACTTACCACCCAGGCGTGACTTCTGGTCGCCGACTGGAACATTTCCACCAGCGCCCTGAATGTCCAGGGGCCCAGGCTGCTGGCCCCGATGGCCCCCCACAGCTCCCTGTGCCACTGCTGGTACCGAATGGTGCTGGAAAACACAAGCAGAGTGTGCCGACCTGCACTGTGACCGACCGCCTCTCACTCTTAATAGGACAGAGAGGCCGACCCTCAATAGAATTGAGCTCATGATCGAAACAGCACGTGGACATTGTGTGGACACACGTGAGGATATCGGACACATACTGAAGGCACGATCAAAGCATTTTAAAAACATTTGACAAGCTGTGGGACTTCAAGCATGTTTGCTCCCTTAGAGAATCGCATCCCTCGTCTACACAGGACAGTTAGGATGATGTTTTAAATGCTCACTGGTCAGCGGGTGGCGGGAGATTGACAAGGGACTCGATGGCCAAGGCTCAGTCTTGGAACACCAGCTGGAGGACGCCCTCCTTCGCGCTCTGCTGCACACTCTCCTCCGCACCGGACAGGCCCAGAACCGCGTGGACCACCTGAGGGAACTGGAGACATGCATAGAGCAGATGACACTTTATACTTCACACACGCTTTTCCCTGGGTAACAGACATCTATTTGGGTCAAAAACACAAGGCATCGATTGGTTTACATTATGAATCATACAGATCTCTTCTTCCCTAACAGGGAGGCTGGAACTGAGCTTCCTGTCAAGCTGTACGGAAGCCCAAAACGCTTGCTATAGAGACGTTCAGAGCTGCATCAGACGCTCTAACACACCAGTCTGGTGAGCTCATCGGGGTGAGACCTCAAGAGCTGGCACAGGAGAGCGCAGCAGCCCAGGGCAGAGCTGGGCTGGGAGTCCTGGAGTCCAATACGCAGACCCTGTATCAGAGTCTGCTTCTGCTGCGGAAGGAGCAACTCACTGAGGATCTGAAACACAGAGACAAAGGTGAGGTGATGCAGCTCCTCTCCTCTCCCTCTCCGTGGGCCAGGTGTGGGAGAGGGAAAGCAAGAATAAAGGACTCAATATCGCCTGGGATTGCGGCAACAATACAAGTATAACAAAGACGCCCATCAGTGCGTGACTCCGGGCTCTGTGGAAGGAAGACTGTGGTCCCACTGTGGAGACGGCAGGGCTGGACATAGGCCTCACCTGGACAAGAGCATCGCAGGAGTCCGAACCCGAGGACTCCTCATCAATTCAGCGAAGTATGTCATCCGCCTTCTCCTGGTCAATGTCACCACCTTCAAACAAGAAAAAAAAGATTTAGCCAGAAAGATAAGGCTTCATACAGTGTCAGGTGCACACACACACACGCACATGCGTACGCACACACACACGCATACTGAGCTGGTCACTTCATAGCAACACAATCAGGTGCTTTTCCATTACCTTCATAATGCAGCCAAATGTGCAGAAGGATCTTGACACACTTCACAGCCTGTTCAGTGACTGGGTCCCAGCATCTCGGCAGGAGCGATGCCAGCAGGCTGGCAACCGGGACAATCCCTGACCTGGAGATCAATGCCAAGACCAGTTTGGTGTGCCACCATCACCACGCTCAAATACACGCACCCACCAGGTGTAAATCAGCATGTGAACATGAGCTGCACTGTGCCACTTGCCCACAAAAGCTCAGTCTGACTCACCTGGACGACTTCAGTCTTCACCCAGTAGAGGGTCAGGAAAGTATTCACCAGCGTCAGGGCCGTGACTTTTGTCATGTCGTGCGGTGATGAACACACAGACTGCAGGGGCTGAGTATGGAGTGATACCAGAGAGAAGGAGAGGAAGTGAACACCAGGAGAACTACAACTGAATAAACAAACTTTTTAAATCTCACCAGATTCGTCTCTCATAGCATCCTTATTAGTCTTTATCACTGCCCCTCACTGAGCAATGGCATCTGTAGACATGGGCTTGTTCAGCATCAATTGTTGTCCTATTGTAATTTGTATAGAAAACAATAGTCCAGTCTTTTAGACAGCCGATAATGTGACAGTCACTCTACTGTAAGGCGAGGTGAAATGGCTGACCTCCTGCAGATCTGCCAGTGTGTTGGGGGGGGTGACGTCCTGACTCAGCGTTTTGGTGAGCAGGGCAAAGAGGCCACATGTGTTGCCTGAGTACACCTCCTACACAAGACAGACACAATATTCGTGTTACAGACATTACAGAAGGTCTTTAAGTTGAACACTTGTGATCATGTTTAATGCCATTATATTGATCTCATCATTTCTGTTACAACTCTGTGGCCGATCTCTCTTCCCTGGACTTCTGCTCCATGTTTCTCACAGGAGATATAGGACAGATGGTAGAATAGTATTGTTCATTCACCAACATCACACATATTATTGATGAATCACAAAAGTCATTTTCAGCTCTGGACCTGTTTCAGTATGAAATGATGAATTAAATTAAGGATGAAGTGTGCATGAGGATTGTCCTACAGGTACCCAGTAATCGTGTCAAGACAGTGGGCCACAGACTCCACAGATCCTACCTGGAAGTAAGTCTCATCAACGGCCTCGCTGGGAAAACACGGAGTTCCCCAACACACAGCTGTACAAGACTGAAGAAGGGTCCCACTTGGCTGGGGAAACAAGAGCATACACATCAAATCCACGTTGCTTTAAACTGATCTCTTTGGCCAAAACACTGAGCTGATCAGCTGACCGATCACATATTCATCATAGAAGAGCCACTTTGATTCAGGTCAAGTCTCCCTATGCACTGTTATTGTGGGTCTGATTTGTCAACAGCACACATTGAGTGTTTTTACAGTCAGAGGTGTTTCCAGTGGGTACAACTGAATCAGGCCCTGCACCCAATGACCGATCAAGAGCCAAAACACATCTCAGCCATGTGCAACAATGAGAGCCTGATGGCTGCAGTGAAGGGTGCGTCTCTAAGGGAGAGTTACTTAGATGGATGCAGGCGTGCAGGACCTTCTGGCAGTAGAATCTACTGGAAGCTACTATGGGACGATCCCTGATATATTTCTGTGGGGGGTGGAAGAAAATGGGTTTCTGACACTGAAGACGCAATACACTTGTACAGACAAGCATCTATACAAATCCATTACTCAAGGAAACCCCAATGACCATCATCACATTGAGCACCTCTGCTTTGTGAGGGAAGTCCACCCCAGCGTTCCTGATTGCCTGGGCCATGACGGTCAGGCTGAAACAGACACTGGCCCTGATGGTGAGGCCCTGGAGGACAAAGACACAGCATCTCTATGAAGGTCGTCACCAGCAATGAAACAGGCAGGTTTGGACAATCTTACTGTCTTTCTTGTTTAAGACATATCTTGTCTACCCTGGAGGTGAAGAAGGGGTGCAGTTTGGCCAGGATGTGGCGCCTCAGGTATACCTGCCGTTGTGCTTTGGGGATCTGCAGGGTTACGAACCCATTGCAAAGAATCACTCTCTTGTAGAGATCGGTCTGCAGGAGAAAACATATCAGGTTATCCAAGATGGTGGCCGTGTTTTGTATGTGTGCATCCTTCGCACTTTAGGGGAAAGGTCTGAGCTGGAAACTGAGCTGGAAGCGAATAGAGATTGTATATATGTCTGTCACAATCTTCTGCATTTTAGTAAAGCCTCATGATTACTTTAGATTACTTCATTTGAATCCTATTCTTTAAAACAGTGAAATGATATCTGCATGTGTATAATATACTCATTTAAAAACTAAATATAAATTCATCAAAAAAGGCTGGGTGCATCACCACCAGTCTAGTCTTAGTCTTTCAGACTGTATACATTGTGATTAAAGATTTCACCTCAAGGCAATTGCCCATGTCCCGAAAGAACGGAAGAGTCTTCTGGAGACAATCCACCAGGTTGGCCAGCTCACGTTCATCACAGGTGTCTGATGCCTGGTCTGCTTCGCCGTGGTAGCGGGAATGGAAAAGAGACACACGTCATGCCGTCAGAAGACATTCAGCCGCCCACAAAGACCATCGCAGGACACAGACACTGCTCTCGATATGGAAGCAGTAAAATTATATGCATATACACTCACCTAAAGGATTATTAGGAACACCTGTTCAATTTCTCATTAATGCAATTATCTAACCAACCAATCACATGGCAGTTGCTTCAATGCATTTAGGGGTGTGGTCCTGGTCAAGACAATCTCCTGAACTCCAAACTGAATGTCTGAATGGGAAAGAAAGGTGATTTAAGCAATTTTGAGCGTGGAATGGTTGTTGGTGCCAGACGGGCCGGTCTGAGTATTTCACAATCTGCTCAGTTACTGGGATTTTCACGCACAACCATTTCTAGGGTTTACAAAGAATGGTGTGAAAAGGGAAAAACATCCAGTATGCGGCAGTCCTGTGGGCGAAAATGCCTTGTTGATGCTAGAGGTCAGAGGAGAATGGGCCGACTGATTCAAGCTGATAGAAGAGCAACTTTGACTGAAATAACCACTCGTTACAACCGAGGTATGCAGCAAAGCATTTGTGAAGCCACAACACGTACAACCTTGAGGCGGATGGGCTACAACAGCAGAAGACCCCACCGGGTACCACTCATCTCCACTACAAATAGGAAAAAGAGGCTACAATTTGCACAAGCTCACCAAAATTGGACAGTTGAAGACTGGAAAAATGTTGCCTGGTCTGATGAGTCTCGATTTCTGTTGAGACATTCAGATGGTAGAGTCAGAATTTGGCGTAAACAGAATGAGAACATGGATCCATCATGCCTTGTTACCACTGTGCAGGCTGGTGGTGGTGGTGTAATGGTATGGGGGATGTTTTCTTGGCACACTTTAGGCCCCTTAGTGCCAATTGGGCATCGTTTAAATGCCACGGCCTACCTGAGCATTGTTTCTGACCATGTCCATCCCTTTATGACCACCATGTACCCATCCTCTGATGGCTACTTCCAGCAGGATAATGCACCATGTCACAAAGGTCGAATCATTTCAAATTGGTTTCTTGAACATGACAATGAGTTCACTGTACTAAACTGGCCCCCACAGTCACCAGATCTCAACCCAATAGAGCATCTTTGGGATGTGGTGGAACGGGAGCTTCGTGCCCTGGATGTGCATCCCACAAATCTCCATCAACTGCAAGATGCTATCCTATCAATATGGGCCAACATTTCTAAAGAATGCTTTCAGCACCTTGTTGAATCAATGCCACGTAGAATTAAGGCAGTTCTGAAGGCGAAAGGGGGTCAAACACAGTATTAGTATGGTGTTCCTAATAATCCTTTAGGTAAGTGTATATATATATATATATATATATATATATATATATGCACATAGTAATAAATAAACCCAATACCCATGATTGGCTGTATGTATGTAGGTCATCTTACTGCCGAATAATATTAGCAGGATCACACATGATTTTGGCCACTCCCCCCATATTGCTGTGGGTCTGTAGTACACAGTTCAGTACAGCACATCGCGTTGTATTAAACGCATAGATTATTACAGTCACGGCTCGCTGCTCCATCAGTGGCATGGAAAACCACCCATATCAGTAATTTGACCTACTCGACTCGCCATCCAGAGGCAGGTCCATTAGAGACCCCAGTGCAGCGCAGATGTATAACTAATAGATTTTATTTCAGACAGACACATCAAAGACCACGTATGAATGCAGATATTGGGTCGTTCGGAATCAATTAATTCCAAATGGACATTCCAAACTGTTTACATGATCGCATTCATGAGGTTTATTGTGGGCATGTCAATCATATAACCCGAATAGGATCAATAAATCCACCTCTACCCCCAAGAGTACGAAGGCCAAGTGGTTCAGTATTTCTAAACGCATCGTCTCCTCATTAGACCAGTCCTTTCTGTTCGCCGTCTCCGATATAAGGGGATTTTTCTCAAAATTGATTTGATTCGGATCGTGAACGGAATTTCAGGCTGCGTGTAAATACAGTCTCACAGACAAACATATCGCTACAGGGATACATGACATTGAAATTCCTCCATTACAGCCGCCTCTAATAAAAGCGACGATGGCAACAGTCTTGGGTCCTCAACGACAGTTTTCCGGGTCTCGTCCTTGGGGTGTGGCCTTGGGGGTGTGGGAAAATTTCTCACAATTGCGAATTTTACTTTTTAAAATGAATTAGTTTTCTAAAACTCTTATTGTGTGGAGTTAAATTAGATGTAATTTATCAGTTTTGTTGCAACACGTGCAAACTCTAGCTGGTCAGCACATGGGAAGAAAAAAAAGTGTGACATCGGGGGGTAGGGGGAGCTCCCAAAGGGGGAAGAGTATGGCAAGCCATTGTGACATTTAATCCATAATTGGTCATATCAAGAATTCAATCGGCCATTTCTCGTACTGTACAGGAGTAATTTGCATATGCTCGAGTATTTGTTTGTACTCTGTCAGCCGATATAATAGCCCTTATAATACGAACGGCCACAACTTGTTCTTTCATTTGATATAAGATAAATGCATATGGTACAAATTATCAAGGAGAAGCACACAAATAAACAGGAAAAATGCCAGTAGAGAATGGTAGGGCAGTGTCAGACATTAACAATGAGAGGATGCCAGTCTGAGAGCTGAGTTATTCACATCTACTGGGGGACTTTTCCAATGAAGGGGAGTAACTATATCACGGAAAGCAGACGAAAATGGATGCTAATTAGTTTGCATTTTTGATATCAAAAATAGAACCATTTAGTATGCATTTTTGATATCAAGAATATAATTTCTGATATCAAAAATACAATTGTTGATATCAACAATTAACAGTTAATTCTTGATATCAGCAATTGTATTTCTGATATCAGCAATTGTATTCTTGAAATCAACAATTGTATTCTTGATATCAAAAATGCATACTAATTAACATCTAGTTAAGGATTAAATGTCACAACGGCGTACCATGAATTGCTGATATCAGCAATTGTATTCTTGATATGGATTATGGATTAAATGGCTTGCCATAGAAGAGGGAGAAAATGTCATGTGTGATGTTCATATGTAAAACTATTACATTTGATCCAACTCTGTTTTTCATTGATGTCACACAGCTGTTTTACAAAGGAGCCGCACATGCGGGCGCAGTGGTTGTATGTGGCATGAAATGTCGTCAGTGTTCAACAGAATATATAGCCTACTAAAATGTTTATAGATAGTTGAAGCAAATTGAAACAATCATAAAACAAGGCGTCTACAGTGTATTTGGTCTTCTGTTCATAATTATGTAAGTCTAATAATTTTGTCTTCCCAATTAAAATGTATATACAGTACTGTGCAAATGTTAATACATTATATTTATCAATTAACTAAATCAAAGTGAGTGAACAGAAGAAACATCTAAAACAAATCCTTATTTGTTGTGACCACCCTTTGCTTTCAAAACAGCATCAATTCTTCTAGGTACACTTGCACAAAGTCAGGGATTTTGTAGGCATATAGTCAGGTGTACGATTAAACAATTATACCAAACAGGTACTAATGATCATCAATTCAATATGTAGGTTGAAACACAATCATGAACTGAAACAGAAACAGCTGTGTAGGAGGAATAAAACTGGGTGAGGAACAGCCAAACTCAGCTAACAAGGTGAGGTTGCTGAAGACAGTTTACTGTCAAAAGTCATACACCATGGCAAGACTGAGCACAGCAACAAGACACAAGGTAGTTATACTGCATCAGCAAGGTCTCTCCCAGGCAGAAATTCCAAGGCAGACAGGGGTTTCCAGATGTGCCATCCAAGCTCTTTTGAAGAAGCACAAAGAAACGGGCAACGTTGAGGACCGTAGACGCAGTGGTCGGCCAAGGAAACTTACTGCAGTTTACGTCCCCTCACAATCGGAAGATGTCCAGCAGTGCCATCAGCTCAGAATTGGCAGAGAACAGTGGGACCCTGGTACACCCATCAACTGTCCGGAGAAGTCTGGTCAGAAGTGGCCTTCATGGAAGACTTGCAGCCAAAAAGCCATACCTCCGACATGGCAAAAAGGTCAAGTGACTCAACTATGCACGAAAACACAGGAACTGGGGTGCAGAAAAATGGCAGCAGGTACTCTGGACTGATGAGTAAAAATGTGAAATATTTGGCTGTAGCAGAAGGCAGTTTGTTCGCTGAAGGGCTGGAGAGCGGTACACGAATGAGTTTCTGTAGGCAACAGTGAAGCATGGTGGAGGTTCCTTGCAAGTGTGGGGCTGCATTTCTGCAAATGGAGTTGGGGATTTGGTCAGAATTAATGGTCTCCTCAATGCTGAGAAGTACAGGCAGATACTTATCCATCATGCAATACCATCAGGGAGGCATCTGATTGGCCCCAAATTATTCTGCAGCATGACAACGACCCCAAACATACAACGAAGTCATTAAGAACTATCTTCAGCATAAAGAACAAGGAGTCCTGGCCCCCACAGAGCCCTGATCTCAATATCATCTAGTCTGCCTAGGATTATATGAAGAGAGAGAAGCAACTGGGGCTGCCTAAATCCACAGAAGAACTGTGGTTAGTTCTCCAAGATGTTTGGGCCAACCTACCTGCTGAGTTCCTTCAAAGACTGTGTGCAAGTGTACCTAGAAGAATTGAAGCTATTTTGAAGGCAATGGGTGGTCACATTTGATGTAGATTTTTCTTCTGTTCACTCACTTTGCATTTTGTTATTTGATAAATATAATCTATTAACATGTCTTTTTGAAAGCATTCTTACTTTACAGCATTTTTTCACACCTGCCTAAAACATTTGCAAAGTATTATATCTAATCCGATAGTCGCAACAGAGCTGTTTGTTTCCTTTATAAAAATATCGTTAATGTAATAATGATTGTTTTTTTTATTCTGAACAGATTACCTTGTCCAGAGCGACTTACAATTAAATACAAAATATACAGAAAGAATAAAATAATTGCAAGTTATGAAATACAATACATTACAATATACAATAACTTTAGTGCTAGTAAGAGCAAGTGTCAATTACAATAACTACAGTACTACTAGTAATGAGTAATAAGACACCATATTATTATTATTATTATTATTTTTTTTTTATTATTATTATTATTTATTTATTTTTTCTTGGCAGACGACCTTATCCAGGGCGACTTACAACATAATTGCAATGCAAAGTGCAAAAATACAGTTAAGTACAAGGCATCAAACATTACAAATTTAATTTACATTAAACATAGCAATCCAAAATATAATAAATTTTACAACTTTCAATTTACACAGGTAAGTACAGTAAGTGAGGTCCTACATCCTGGACAGTAAAAGCTAAGTGCTGTCAAGATGTAGGGTCACAGTCAAGGGCTGCGGGAAAGGAAGCAAGAGGAAAACAATCACAAATGCAAGAAGCATAATAAAACTCTGTGAAGTGCTATCTAACTGGGATTAAAAGGACTAATATTACAAGTACTGCTCCTGATAATAATAATAAATGTTATATTGCAATGCAATCAGGGCCGGATCTAGGCATGGGCAGGGATGGGCAGAGCCCACCCAAATGTCTGTCTTGCCCACCCAATCAGAATTTAGGCAAAGACAGCATTCATCTTTTATTTTTTATGATATGTGCATCGGTTAAAAGCAATCTGAGGCGGGCTGTGTGTTGAGAAGTTTGTGGGATTGCCCCAACCAATCAAAAAATAACACCAGAAAATTGCAGTATTTTTCTATGTTTTTATTGGATGAAAGCAACTGCACTACAGACTCACGACTTTTTTCAGTAGCGACACGAGCGATTACATTAAAAGCAGCAGTATTGGCGTGCAATGCGGAGATTGTTGGTGCTTGTAAGAAAGTCTGTTAGCGGCCACTGTTGTTTCACAAACTCCATCTTCCCCAGCTCCCGCTTCAGAAATAAATCCGTCTCCCTCCATCTCAGCCCCCCAAAATCACGATGCCGGTGGCAGCGAAATACTGGACCTAAATTTAAACGCACCGTCCCAGCCAATATTAAATAGCTCCCCCAAACGTGCAGTTGGTCCGTATCATGGTCATTTAATGCTGGATGGTACCGTTTGCGTCCACGGCTTGAATACAGTGTTATGCCAGATATGTGCCTAGATAACATTTATTTTTGTTGGATGTGGTTTTCTTCAAGATAAAAGTGAGGAACCATAAAAATAAAATACCGTGATAATGTATGGAAAATGAAATGTTGGATTAAAACATCAAATGAATCTCTTGCGTGCCCACACACAAACACATGCACATTCACTTTATTACTAAAATCACAATTTACTTTTATTTTTGGTACTTGAGTACTCTTGAAAGCAGATTACTTTTACTCAAGTACTGTTTGAATGGGAGACCTTTTACTTTTACTGGGAGTAAGTTTTTGTACTTTGTACTGTACTTTTACTCAAGTATGACTTCCAACTACTTTTTACACCTCTGCTTCTGACAGAAAATATTCCTGTTTTTGTTTAAACGTTTAGTAATGGAAGCAGCAAGGTGGCGCTGCTGAGTTTGAACAGGACGGATACTATAGAAACAAAATGGTACAGGGGGCTACAGTAAAATGAGTGGAGCAGAGTGCAATCAGCGCTCTCACCACAGCTGTGCCTCACCCTATTAATACCTTATTCTGTTTTCTTCAGACTGATGGGCTGAGGGGTGAGACTGAGGGAGGAGAGGGAGAGGGAGAGGGAGGACCAGGCTGCATGCATCGGCTGCAAAAGCACTGCAACAGGCTGAGCAGGAGAGCCAGGTGAAACACTGAACTCACTGCACACACTGTGAACTGACACACTAAACGCACCGTGCACTGACAGACTGAAACCACTGAACACACTGCACACTGACACATTGATGCACTGATACACTGAACACACTGCACACTAACACATTGCAAGACACTGACACACTGAACACAGCACTAACATGCTGAACACACTGTGAGACACTGAACACACTGCTTGACACACTGATACACTAACACACTGCTCATTGTAAGGAACCAACAATCTGAGCTCTATTGCCTGTGTGTAGAACACAGCTGCCTCTGAAGTGGGCGCTGTGTCCAGTGTGTTCTGTCTCCCCAGTTTACTGTGCAACAGTGTGCTGTGCGTCAGTTTGCTGTGTTGTGTGTCCAGTGTGCTGTGTGTCAGTGTGCTGTGTGCTGTTCCGTGCTGTGACTGTGTGTCAGTGTGCTGTGTTGTTCCTCACTGACTGTAACGTGTATCCAGTGTGCTGTGCTGTGTGTCAGTGTGACTGTGCTGTTCCTCACTGTGACTGTACTGTGCATCAGTGTGCTGTATGTCAGTGTGCTGTGCTGCTGTGCTGTTCCTCACTGTGACTGTGCCATGAGTCAGTGTGCTGTGCTGTTCCTCACTTTGACTGTACTATGCATCAGTGTGTTGTGTGTCATTATGCTGTTCCTCAGTGTGACTGTGCCGTGTGTCGGTTTGCTGTGCTGTGTTTTGGTGTGCAGTTCTTTCATACACATTTTTAAAATTGAGTCTGCTACATCAGACTTGACCTTGTTTGTAATTCGCATTTGTTGCTGTGATGATGCTGGAAACTGTCACGTGTGTCTTTTGAAGTCCACTTGTCCCTGTAGTGGACTTGAATTTTAGCAGTGCATTGCAAGTTTTGCATGCATCTACTCACCATCTACACAAACATGCACAAAACGTGTTCCATACAGTGCTTTTTCCATTTATAGTTTTATAAGTGATCCCATCCCTTTTAAGTCTAATATGTTTCTGAATGGTATCTTTCAGACCTTCAGTTTCTTTGACCGTTACATTTTTTCATTATATCTGAAATGAGACAGCTTTAGTTGTGGAGGGCCAAAACATCAGCAATTGGAGGAGAATGTGTAAATTTAAATATGCATGTCATTGATATGAAAAGTATAGTGTCTGTCTTGGTAAAGCTAGTTCGGTTGAGTTTTTGGAAACCAATGCTGTTCTGAGGGCAGCGATGCCCCAGGGGCTGAACAGGATGATGTGTCTGATTGGTTACTTGGTTACATAGATCACGTGTTTGATTAGGTTATTTACTTATTTTTTTTATGTGGTACATAGCTCTAGATTGGAATTATTTTAAAGTTGAAAAACGGGGGACAAAATAATACTGGAATTTGTAAACGTTATCCTAACAAGCGATCAGATGTCTTCCTTGGCCAGATTAAACTCTGAAAATAATTAGGAAAGCATTGAAATAACATACAAGGATACGTTAACATACAAGCATACAGTATTATCATCGACAACATTGTTTATTTGGAAAATATATGGGAAATATTGGAAATATATGGGTCTCCTCTGTGTTCACTGTGATAATCCGGTTCCAAAGACAGTCATTTGGACCATTCTGATTTATATATACTTATTAGTACTACTTTATTTAGCTAACACTTGTATCCAGGGTGACTTAGAAGATCTCTTACTTAGGGGCTCATTCTGTACAGATTCAGAGTTAATGCTCGATGGTGGCAGTGTCGTTTCTGTCCGCTCCCATAAGGTTAAATCCTGCTCCCACTGTTCCCGAGTTTTTTTTTTTAATATACATTCCTGGTCCCATTCGTTCATGTAAGTTTAATTCCCATCCCATCCCATCCCATCCCACAACAATAAACTATTACGGTACCGCTCGAATCCCAGAGGTGTTCTACCTAGACTCTAGATGCTGAGCACAGTTGTGGAAATGTCTTCAGTGCTGATCCGCTCCCCACTGTGATCTTCAGTGTTTAATTCAGCAGCTTTCCCTTGAGCAGCATGCTGACTGCAGTGTTCAGGTACTGCGTGTTTGCTGACTGCAGTGTTCAGGTACTGTGTATGTGCTGACTGCTGTGTTCAGTACTGTGTGTGTTGACCGCAGTGTTCACTGTTCAGTACTGTGGGTGTGCACTGACCGCAGTGTTCAGGTTCTGTGTGTGCACTGACCACTGTGTGCAGTACTGTGTGTGTGCTGACCGCAGTGTTCAGGTACCTTCTCTAACCTTTCTCTATCAGCTGTGGAGATTGTGATTCTCTTGTGGCTGTTTGTGTGTATTTGTGTAAAGCAGGGGTGGGGAACGTCTGGCCTCCGGGCCGTATACGGCCTCTGGGGCTGTTTGCTCTGGCCATAGAGTCCATTTGAAAAAAAAAAATCTGTGACATACACTTAACACTAGAAGCGCCAAGCGTATGTAATAAACATCTCTACTGTGTTTTAACTGCATAAACACGAAAATAAATAAGTTATAAATACATTTACCTTGAATAGCCAAAATCAGGTTATTTTCACCAGTCATTAAAATACATAATAACTCAAATATAACCCATAATCCTGTCTGCCCTTTACAATAGAGTCAGTCTGGCGCTCAAGTGGCGATCTCTACCTGTCTACAGTCTTGCATGTGCTTGAAAAATACACACATTGTACAACATTACTGCATTCTTACAACTGTAGTCAGATTGAGTGGATACAGTGATTACCCGCAAATAAACATGGATTGGAACATGACTGATCCAGGGGCATCAGTGATACTGGGAATGACAGTGATTCGGGTTTTGTTGTGAAAACATTGCGAGTGACACGCCAGGTCCAAATGGCACCGAGTGCTTTTACTTCACTGATCAATGTGTGATTGCTACTGCACATAGTACAGAGTGCAATAGCACAGGCACATCCCACGCAAAATAATGATTCATGGACATTATCATCGGAGGAGCATTTATTGTGATGCTATATATTCGTGGAGTAAAAGTGTTCACCTGGAGAGGGCTGTCAAAATGCAGTGTGAGGTACGAGCTCATGCAGGTAAAGTGCAGAAACGTGTCCTGTGTGGACTGTACGAGCGGTCAGGTATACAGGCTAAATATATAGTTAAATAGTTCATTGAAATACACTGATTTTATTGACTGTAGCTTTGTATGTTAAAAACAAAGTTTACAGTGTTGAAAATGTTTACTTTAGTGTACAATTATGTTTTGATAAATGCAAGTTATTTTTGAACTAATAAAATATTGTTTTTCAGCATTATTCCAATATTTATGTTTACACTTGTTTCATTATCTTGTTGTATGCCGTTTTTGAGCTTTTTGCTTATAGTAGGTTATATAGTTCTTTGTTTTGACTGCAGTGTGTGCATTTAGAAAAAAGTGATTTGTTCTTGCATTACAATGTAAGTTTCATCTGTATTAATATTTTGATGTAGGTGTATTAATTAAGGTTGTGGCCCATGAATACATTTGTCAACACTCTAATGGCCCTTGACAGGAAAAAGGTTCCCCACCCCTGGTGTAAAGGGTGAAGCTGATTTTCCTTAACCTGTTTCACGCAGACCTCTGTTCACGCTCACATGGGAACCCCCTCCAGGAGTGGTTTGGTCCAGGTGGGCCTGAATAAGTACCACTTGTGACACATCCCAGGGCGTGGTGCTTGGAGTTGGATTTCTGGTGTATGACCCTGTTCAGTGTGTAAATCCGACCTTGGACCGGCTACCAAACCTGACTGAGATTTTCCACCTCGGCTCACGGACAACGACTGTGATTATTTTCCTCTTTTCCTAGGCTCTTAACCTGCATCCTGAACCTGACCTGAAGGCACCTAAAACCGGGTGCATAAAACGTGGAAATGCAAAATAAAGAGGCTCTCAGTATTTATAAATAGTGTGTTTAGTCTAATACACACCTGAGTCACAAGGCCTGGATATAGGCTACAGTGAGAGACCAGTCCATTTCAATTGGTTCTTTTCTGTCGCTGCATTACAAAGGGTGCGTTTCATTTTAAAGGAACCCAATGTGGCGACCGTGGCCTCACCCTCTCCACTCACTACATTTTCATTGGCCAGCGCTTCCGCTGTACGAGCAAGGCGGGTTACGTCTTATTGATGTCGGGCACCACCAATCAGAGGTCACGGTTGTGCAGGTAACCTTTGCAACCAGGACGCAGTTCTGGGCGGGTCTGCGCAAGTCCACCAATGGGATCGCTGTAATTCTGCAGATCTGTGCAGAACTGCGGAAATCTGCGCTACAAGAGCCGGCCAATGAGAAGTGCAGTGGGGCGGGACCGCCGTGAATGTAGCAATCCGCTGCTGAGTTGGTAAACAGCGTTGACCTCATGGTGAAAACACTGCGAGACGCCACTCGGGTCGAGGTAGTCTTCAAAGTTGAGCGATCATCTGCAAATCCTGGTGGTAAGTGCAGTTTTTGTTTTTGCTTCGCCAGAAAAGACAAGAATAATAGCCTCGTACTTTAAATGTGGTCTGAGGTATTTTTAGGTACGTATGAGGATGGAATATAGTGTATCAGTAAACGCGTAGCAAGGCAGCCCTGCAAAACGAAGGGAGCAAATAAATATACACACATGCAGCGTGTTGCCGAATTGATTCGAAGCGAGGTTAGCTGTTGTCAATTTCTGTTTCTTTTTAGACATATTACCAGTTAGTAACGTCATTAATTACTATTAATATGACGGATGTACGACGCCAAATCATTACTTCGTTAAACGGGGGTGCTGTCCAATTTTAAGCGTCGTTTCTCATGGCGTCCATTTAATTTAAAGTTCACTTTCTAGGCAGCTAAATTTGTGTTGACCCCAGTGCACGTAGAAACGCCTGAGACGTGCCGTTGAGCAGCCCTGCGTGACTAACGCGCTGGTTTTGGAGCCATGCGAAACGTGACAGCAGGCATGGGGCACAGGTCCACAGGTCCACCCCAGCCCGGGACGCGTCCGGGGGGATTAGTAACTGCCTATACACTGACGACAGTCTATTTCCCGAGATTGGGTTATAATTGTGTAATCACTGGAGTGAAGATGAATCATAATTAAAACGGGGGGGATTTACTTGATGACAACGTAATGTTATTCAAATAGAACATTATTAAAAGATAAATGCTTACAATGAAGCATCTTGTATACAAGTGTGTGTGCACCGTCTATTCCCTCTATTGCTGATCTTAAAATAGTAATAGTTTATTTGACGTGTGCTAATCCAGCAGTGTGGCAGGGGCAGCAGCTGTGACCCCTCATGCATGCTGGGACACATACACATGTGAGTATCAGGAGTTGAGTTTATGAAATTTGCATTAGTATTAAACCTACACATTGCAGTCCTAGTTCACAGTTTTTGAAATACATTTGGTGATCCCCGAGTATAGGTATGTGTTCAGTATTTATTTTGTGTGTGCTTGCACTGAAATTATAAGTACATTTAATTTTCTGTTAAAATGGGTACCTGTTGTAACTTTCAGTTATCTTTTATGGATTAATTGATCCTGTGGTTTGGAGCCATGCAGCCAACAGATGTCTCAAGCCATACTATAATGTACAAGATTTCTCCATAGCTGATTTCAACTTGGGTGACCGAATCACAAAAGTACATTTTTGGCAAAGTCTTTGGCAACAGATGCTGACCTCACTTGATGATTTATTTCATGAACTACCTAAGTCTGGTTCAGAGTTCAGTGTCCAGTACTGAACAGGACACATGCATATTGCTAAGAGCGAGGTGAAAGTTTGTTGTATTGGTAGGACTTGTTTGTTTGTTTCTTTTAAATTGCTGTTGTTCAAGAAATTGTGAGAAGTTGCTTCAGTACCCAGTGTAGGAAAGTTAGAAAAGCAGAGCCTGAAAACCACTCTGTATTTGTGTTGTATTGCATGAAGAGCTTGCTTTTCCCAAGGTCACAGACCAGAGAGGTTTGGGTGCTACATTACAGACTGATGCCAATGTGTACTTGGACTAAGTGCAAGAACATGCTTATTATTATGTATCATAGATATATCTGTAATTAAGCCCTTTAGTATCTTGATATGAACAGGTTACTTGACAAAAGACAATTTAAAAATAGATGCTTATACCACACCAACTTGCAAAAGAATGTGCCATTTCTTTTGAAAGATTAGGTTAATGTTGATATTGGTGCATGTTGCAATAATGTACAATATTAGGATAACAAATGTTGAACTCAACTAAGATTTGTTTTGATTTGTAGTGTTTCAGTTTAGTCCTAAAATTCTTAATATTCCAGTTTCAGTCATTGCTCATTCAAGTTAGCTTAAACAACATAGATAAGTGTATCCTGCAAAAACAATAGCTCACTGATCATGCAACATTAGGGTGCATAGCCAACATTCTGGATGCAACTAGAAACATGCAGTGTGATCTAGACAAGATTTACTGGTTATTATATTTTAAAAGGGTATGTTAAAAGTGTGACTCCATCTAGAAGAGACTACTGTCTATGGCTCTGATGTCAGCCTTAAAACGCTGAGAAGGGCAACTGCAATAATGTTTCAGTCTTGATAAACAACACACTGCTAACCGGGGGCTTGATGGATGTTTTGAAGGGAACTGGTGAACTTGATTCCAGTTGTTATTTCTTGTTAAAGCCTGGATTAAAACAAAACTTCAACCCACCTGCCAAAGTCCAAGTGCAACCCAATACCGCTTAACAGCATGTGTGCTGAGAGGTTTGCTCTCTGTGCTGTGGAAAGCCGCTATCGAGTTCTGAGTTCATAATTGCTGTTGACTGTACGGTCAATGTTTTGTTTTCATCTTGGCCTAAATTCATGAATCGGGTGATGAATAATTGAGCAAAATAATGTAGCGATGTTTCAGATTGATGTTGAAAAGATTCTGTCGGGGGGTCTGTGATCCTTTGTTGTGTAGTGTATGTGAGCTTGTCCATGAGTGCAGAAATCCCTGTGTTTTCAATAGACCCCTCCAGTTTTACCTTGGAAATAGAGGGTATAGTTTTGAGTCTACATTTGATAAACCGATATCGAAATATTGGTACCGAAATAATGAAACGCTTGTTCTAATGGTGGCAAGTATTATCACAAGAACATAGTATGCAGGTTCGTTATTTCCCCACATACTTAGGGGTGTGATGAATGTACATGAAGTACAGATCGAGAGGCCCTCTTTCCGTTAATCTCTTTGTTGGCCCCTTCCCCACTCCAGTGACAGCCCTGTTTAAGTGTGATATGAATTTCTACATTCAGCTTGTTTTCCTCTAGATGTCACTCGGTTTACGGAGCAAGATAACTAGTTGTGATTGTAGAACAAACACGGCACATTGATAAGATTGTTACAAAGGCCATTTCAAGGAGGCAGGGTTTCATGTAATGTCAGTGCCACTGTTCCTTTCAGGACGGGCACAAGTACCCTGCATCTAACAAAAATAAATGGAGATCATGAAATGTAAAGATTAAAAAATTCTTTCTATCAGCATTTCATTTCAGGTGGGTCTATTAACCAATTAACGATTAACCAAAAGCACATCATGGTTGTTTTTGTTTTCCTTAAGAATATCAATAACTATTGTCATTGCAGAAACAAATAGAGGGCAAATGCGTTGGCCTTTATTTCCAAAACAAGCAGAAGGTTTTTATTGGCCAAAATAGCAGATTTTTGTTTTGTTTGCAACAGCCACACAGTAGCATTGCATTCAGCTTGGTGCTGTCAAGAAATCCCTTTTCTCTTGATTAACGACAAGCAGATTAGAGTGAAAAAGTATGATTCTCGTTTCACTTTTTTAGTGGATCTACTGCTGTGAAATCTGAGAGGGAAAGGGCCCGAGACAATGACAGTTATAGTTGGTGCTCTGAAGATTAAAAAAAAAAAAAAAGCCTAAAGGCTTGTAAACATCACAAAAATGGGCGTCTCCTTGTCATGGAGAATGTGATTGGCTGCTTGAAATCATTAGTTTCTCTTGATGTCCTGGTTGGATTTGACCTCTGTGTAGACCCCAGCGCTAGGCCCCATTGCCTTCGGAGAATCTCCAAGACAGACATGCAGTTTTGAGTACTATGTCCTGATTTTTAGGAGTCAGAAGGAAAAAAAACAACAACTCTATAATACAGTGAGGGAAAAAAGTATTTGATCACCTGTATTTGTACGTTTGCCCACTGACAAAGAAATGATCAGTCTATAATTTTAATGGTAGGTGTATTTTAACAGTGAGAGACAGAATAACAACAAACAAATCCAGAAAAATGCATTTCAAAAAAGTTATACATTGATTTGCATGATAATGAGGGAAATAAGTATTTGACCCCTTCGACTTAGTACTTGGTGGCAAAACCCTTGTTGGCAATCACAGAGGTCAGACGTTTCTTGTAGTTGGCCACCATGTTTGCACACATCTCAGGTGGGATTTTGTCCCACTCCTCTTTGCAGATCCTCTCCAAGTCATTAAGGTTTCGAGGCTGACGTTTGGCAACTCGAATCTTCAGCTCCCTCCACAGATTTTCTATGGGATTAAGGTCTGGAGACTGGCTAGGCCACTCCAGGACCTTAATGTGCTTCTTGTTGAGCCACTCCTTTGTTGCCTTGGCTGTGTGTTTTGGGTCATTGTCATGCTGGAATACCCATCCACGACCCATTTTCAATGCCCTGGCTGAGGGAAGGAGGTTCTCACCCAAGATTTGACGGTACATGGCCCTGTCCATCGTCCCTTTGATTTGGTGCAGTTGTCCTGTCCCCTTAGCAGAAAAACACCCCCAAAGCATAATGTTTCCACCCCCATGTTTGACGGTGGGGATGGTGTTCTTGGGGTCTTTCCTCCTCCTCCAAACACGGCGAGTTGAGTTGATGCAAAAGAGCTCAATTTTGGTCTCATCCGACCACAACACTTTCACCCAGTTCTCCTCTGAATCATTCAGATGTTCATTGGCAAACTTCAGACGGACCTGTACATGTGCTTTCTTGAGCAGGGGGGCCTTGCGGGCGCTGCAGGATTTCAGTCCTTCACGGCATAGTGTGTGTTACCAATTATGTTTTTGCTGTTATTCTGTCTCTCACTGTTAAAATACACCTACCATTAAAATTATAGATTGATCATTTCTTTGTCAGTGGGCAAACGTACAAAATCAGCAGGGGATCAAATACTTTTTTCCCTCACTGTATGCTACATAACATTTGTTGTTATTGTAGGTCTACACCAATGGATAAAAATGACTTATTGATAAGGATAGTCAAAATATTATGCTGTACATATTTATTCTTTATGCATATTACTTGTAGATATATTTATTCCTTACTGTTGCAAGGTATTGTGAAGGTATACAATCCTTGTACAATATTGAAAAAGTAATTCACAAACTAAATAAGATCTTCTGTTTTATGTCAGCTTAATTGTGCCATCCAGTTTGTTTCCTGGGAAGAGGTTAATGATTAGCTTCTAGAAAAAATAAAGATCTATTCTCTAGGTCCTGAAGACCTATAATGCAATCTTCTTCAGATTATCCAGTATACAGGACAACAGGGATTTAGAAGACTGGAACAGTTATGTTTGAAATAGGCTTACAGGTTTACATTGTTGTTTCTTGATCATTTGTTTCTTTAATTTTCTTTTAACTTCATCACAACTTCTCTATAATCTTGTTAGATTGGGGCAGCAATTCAATTTCAGTGCCTGTAGATCTTTCTAAATAGCAGTTGTAAACTGTTCTAATATGTATGTAGGCTACATACAGCCATCATAATCAGTTCCTTTCAGAATAGATGGGTATGTCTGTAATGTGAAGTGAGCTTCAATGCGGTCACATGATTATAACCTTCTTTCCGCCATTAGCAAGCCATTGCTTGGGAATGCAAATTGCCTTCAGCCGAGTGTTTCGTCATTAAGTATGACTTTATTTTGCTCTGTTCTGTAATTTTCTGATTTTCTCTCCATCTGTAAGGTATGTCCATTGTATGAATAAAAAGTAATGATGATTTTGTAGAACAACAATGTCCTTAAATGTTCAGTCTGAATAGCAGGCAGATGCTGTGAAGCAGATATTTCTGTTAAAGAAGTAAAACTGATGAGACATTGATCTGAAACTCAGGGAAGCAAGAACATATTTTTAATATATGAACATCCCTTGATTATACTTCTGCATTGAACGATTGACACAGTTCCTCTTTTTATTTCTGTGTCTTGCTCCAAATGGAGGAAGTTGCAATATATTTTATATAAAAAAACGTACAAGGTCATGTTTTTCATTAATTCCACAAATGTAGTGATGAAAATGATAGGGGAGAGTACCCCTCTTAAATGTATGCTCACCCATAACCGGAGATTACTGGCAATACATAAGGTAAGCCATATATGGGAAATAATATGAAACAAGACTACAAATTGTAGGAATATATAGACCTTCCTCAAAAAATATTCTTCCACTAAACAGGCTCTTCCCCCCCCTGTGCCCTGTCTCTGACCGCACATCTCTTGAGGTACTGATATCTGTGAATGAACACTGAATGGTTGTCAAATCTAAGGTGTTGTTCAGGCATGCACACATCCCCACATATGTAATAAACCTCTACAGCTCAAGAAGCACCCATTTAACTTACTTAGGATCTGACATTCTTTTGAACTAAGTTAAGAACAGTTTTTCAGTAAATGTAATTTCATGGTGGGGCAGGACTGACCATTCAGTTAAAGGAGTTGCACAGTAAGTGACACAATACAAAGGCTAGTTCGCTTTGGTGGTTACACAGAACAATATTCAGTGCTAATATTTGTGTATTTGTACACTTTGGTGGTTTTGCATTCAGTCACGTTCTTTTAATTTTTACTAAACCTGGTGAAACGCATGCTTGTATCCTTATGAAAACTATAAAGTTTTGGAGTCAATTGTCAATATTGTGTGATTCATTAACAGGCTGTTTTCCAGGACAGCATGCAGGAAAGTAGCATTTCCTCTTGTTGTAGAGTTGTGTGCACTGGACTGACACTGAAAGAACAAATGCATTCTTAATTCTTCACACATATATTGAATTGTTTGCATTGCTAACAATGCAGCAAACTGAGCTTTAAATTTATGATGCTTTCTTTATCAATTGTAATACCAAAAATGTCCCACAAAATGCTTAAAAAAAAAAAAAAAAAAAAAAAACGAAAGAAAAGGTTACCTCATAACTAACTCTTAAAAACTATATTACTTGGGACTTTTAAACAGATCTGGTTTGTAACTCACCTTTGCAAATCACTAGATCCTTAGTTGTCGTAAGGTTGGTCCTTGAGATTTATTCTGGGTGATACAGTATCGTTTTACAGTGATGTGTTTATTGCTTTCACAGGTCTGTGCAACATCAAATCATGTTTGTGCAAAGAGCCTGGCACCACGTCTGAAACGCACTTAGACATACTACACTTTAAATGCTTGTGTTTTTAATTTGATTTAAACATTCCATTAAAACAAACATTGGCATTGCCAGTACACTCCAGTGTCCACTTGTTTCCCCACCCCTTTTATAATTATGAAAAGACTTACATTTCCACATTCAATATTAGGCTTAAAACTTTGTGTAAAGATGGCTCTTTACTCCTTTCAGAGTGTATTGAGAGATCAGGAATTGAAAGAAACCCTAGTATTAAAGTATTTCTTTCTACCCTTAATACAAACGAGGAGACTCTGCTCCTCCTGACCGTGCAGTTTCTCTCAAAGTATCAGCACAGTGAGTTTAATGAATCTGAACTTGGACAAAGAGTGTTTCTGACTGCTGAGATCCCTGGTCACGTAGCCTAAGCTGGAAAACCAGAGAAGGTGCTGGAAAGAGCTGTCTATACATTAAACGGCATTAAGAGTCACACTTTTATCTAATCCCTGTGAGTAATAGTAGAGCTCTCTGTATTATCCATGGAGTTTTGTGGACGCGGCCCTGGCTGTCATACGTGACAAGCCTCACATGCCGCCATTGCACTGAAACAATCATGTCTGGCTGAGGCTAATTCCTGTGTGACAGAAAAAAACACTTTCTGGAGGACATGTACAGCACTGTGATAACTAGATTAGCAGGAGCCTATTAAAGACTGTACAGATGAATACACTGTTGGATCAGGTTTCTTTTTTAATATATTTTTCAAATGATTTTAGCCAGCTGGCTCCCTAGGGGATTCGGTAAGTTTGGTCTTCTGCACATGTACCTGTGAACTCCTTGACAGAAATATCGCTGCTAAACATGTGACGTGCTTATTGCCTGAGTTTGACCGTTCAGATGACCTTGGACAAATAATGCAGAGTTTAACCCCTGCGTTTAGGAGTTGTATAGCTTTATAATGGTTGTGAGACATTATGTAGGCCTACAGGTCAAAGGAAAGGACTGGCTGTGAACATTGTTGTCTTTTATAGAGCAGAATGTAATACTGGTGCTTAGAAGCAAAATACTGGAAATATATATTTTGAAAAGATCCCATTTTAGTCTCTTTATGGAGGAAGGCCATGGATTAGTCTCCATGTGTAGACTAATAAAATATCCACTAACCTTGATCAGTGCTTTTAGTTAAGTCAGTTCTTAAATCAGAGTTTATCCTAGATCTGTAAATATACCCTTCCTTGACCGATCGAAAAGTCAATATAGAAATGACGCCAAATTAAAAGCCTGTTGATTTTCAAGTGTGCAAGATGTAAGTGCTAGAAAATAATGTGTATATATAAAACAAATACATATTCTTTGACTCTTTTTATACAAGAGCCTAATGTCTCCTTTTCATTTACTTATGGAATTGGCATTAAAGGTATTTGAAAAATGTTTGGTTGTTTTGAATCTTCATGCCTTTTGTTTGCTTAACAAGTATGCACTTTATTTTTTTTAAGAAAGTAAATTAAGTACCCTTTCACCTTTTTGGTAAACAACCTCATCTTTATTTATGTTAAGCTTGTAAATTAGTCCTAGTCTGACTAAGCAAATTGCTATGGTATTGACAAGGCACTTTGTTCAAATGCATTCCTGTGAGACAGTGTAGGAGGAATGGTCCAGACATGGCTTTTAAAATGACATTGGCTATAGTGCTTCTCCTTGATTAAATTCTTCATTGTGTTTTCAAAGTAATTGGTAGCCATATCACGTGGCTGGAGACTGTACATTGCTGTTATTCATTTACTATCATGCCAGATTATTGCTGTACTGTCTGATAATGGATAGTTTACACACTTCCTGAGAAACACTCGTTAGTTTGTTGCTGATGATGCCTCCCAATGACACCATGTGCTATCTAGGCCTGCAAGTGCCAGTCGTCAGCACTACAGTAGCGTTCACTGAAGGGTGGCAGTGGTTAATTAAAACTTCAAATCTTAAGCATAATGCAAATCAGGATTGGCTTTTGGCAGGACCTCTGTTGTCGTGAGCCACGGTAACAGCTGTGTTTTTCTTCCAATCAGATCAGTGCTGTTGATCTTCAGTATGAGCATAGCTGGCAGTTGGCCTCCGTTTTAGTTTCAATCCTAAATCAACAGCTCTCTGCCAGGGGAACTTGTCTCATCAGTGTCTGGACTTTTTTAATTACAGCTTTGTTTTCTTGTATATTGTAAAGTAGCAACCAAAAAGTGAGCAGTTTTCTGGTGTTTTCAGATTTCGGTCCATTCTTTTGTTTGACCTTTTTTAACCTTGTTTGTTGAGCAGCCTGCAATTCATATCTAGCATAATGCTTGTGGAGGTAATCACATTTGCATGCATCTGACCTCGGCGGTAACAGAGATAAAGAGCCGTTCTGTATCAGAGAGCAGGAGTAGATGTCTGAGACGGCAGGGTTTCCCAGAGACCACCTTTGTTTGCCAGATTGGAAGAACCTTTATCTTCAGGGAGAATGGCACTAGATAATCTCCGGTTTCACTTCTATTTAATTGTGTGATTTTCATGCAGGTGTGAAAGAGAACCATCATGGCCAGCGACATGATCCTGCTGGTGAGGGGACTCGCCAAGCTGAGCAAGGCTGTCATAGAGACGCAGACGGGAAACCTGCGCAGTGTTGCCACAAACATGCCGGTCACCGCGGAACAGGGCCTGAGTGCTGCCATGCAGAAGATGCAGGTAGGATCTGTTGTGTGTTGTGGATCATCACTGTGCTGCTCGCGCATTGTCTGTGATTGAGTGTAAAGGCCTAGATAACAGTAATATTAACGACAATGCTTCCCTGTTTATCAGCTAAACCAGGGAGCAGTAAGAGGTGTGTTTGATCAAGTGAGCTGGGCCCTCCTTTCCCTGCCCTTTTCCTGGTGTGCTGACATTTACTTTTTTGCGTATCCAAGTTTATTTAGAGGGGTCCTGTTTAGTATTTCACCTCACCATTGAAACTATGTTGTTTAAATTGTTGCCCGTGGACAGAAGGGCACATTGTTCATGCGCCTGTTTGGGATACAATGTAATGTGTGACTGCAACTCCGTTTATTCTTTGCCCCTTCTGTTTTAATATTACAAATGCAACTGAACTATGCTGAGACACTGACGGATAGAAATAAACTGATTAAACATCCTTTAGCTCATCTTTCATAGCTTTTTCAATCAATTTTCTTCATTTTTTTCATATTGATATCATATAGGCTGTAAAACTACCAAATCGTTTGCTTCACCAGCCTGGCAATTGTGCCCTTGGATTACACTTGGGTTATACAGAAGTTTATCTGAGGCTAAACATGAGGCTAAATCTGAGGCGAAACATATTCTCACCCAGGCCTCTAGTGACAAAGGGCTTTAAAAGTCTAATGAACTTTATTCCTGGTGTTTATTTCAGGAGTTTGGCAGCCAGCAACAGAATGTGTCAGATATTGGACCAGATCTTGACTCCCGCTACGATTTTTCTGGGGCTGTCGAAGACTTATCTGAGTCGGCGCGAGGGACCTCCCCCAGCGGAGACGATGGCTCGTTCAGGGAAAGTGGTGATGGCGGCGAGCCGAGGACGTACAGCCATGTTTCAGGGAAATTCAACAGCAAGCTCTTTTGGAGCAACAAGTACACAAATGGACTCTTTTTTGGGCAGTCTCGCTCATTCCATCAGGACCACTCCTCGGTCAGTGGGCTGACAGCCGAGGACATTGAGAAAGCCAGGGAGGCCAAACGCAACAACTCCAAACCTCACAAACAGATGGTAGGTTCTGCTTCACCGAGGCCTTTATATTTTTACCTCTCTTTAAAATTTGTTCAGAATGTATATCCAGAAGATGAGGGGGGTGAGGTGAGGTGACCAACACACACGTTTGGCCCTCTAATGATCTCTGAGGAATTACAGGTAATAACCTGTAATAACCTAAGGAATATCAGTATCGGATCAGATTCACCCTTGGTATGTGTGAATTCCTCTCCAGTTAAAATGTATATACATATTTTTTTACCTATTATATAATCTAATTTGGAATGAGAGGAAACATTGCTGTCCTTTTAATCAAATGTATTTGAAGATTCTATAGGGGAATTTTGTGTTGTAAGACACTTGTGGTATTACTGTAATTTATATTTAGGATTTATAGTTAAGTTAATTTAGTTGTGATTGTATAACTTTTAATACCGTTTTCTTTTGCTATTGTAGCTGAGTGAGAGGGCAAGAGAGAGGAAGGTGCCAGTCACTCGAATAGGGAGACTTGCTAATTTTGGAGGTAAGTCTTATTTTCTTTATTAATGCTTGAAGTGTACTGTAGCTGAACAGTTCTTTAGTTGCACTGCTTTGAATGAGGAATAATACCTAAACAAAACAAAAAATTGGGAATGTGGTTTGGAGGTTTGCAACTGTTGTACAGCCAGGTTTGCAAAGCAAGTTAATAAAATGATCCTCTTGGCATGCTTCGTAGGACTCATGACTGACTGTTAAAGGTGTTTTGGGTTAGAAACAAAGTTGTGAGTGTTGAAAAGTATTTTGGAAGATGCACTGAAATTGGATGTTAAGGTTTAGGTGAATTAGATCTTTCTCATTTTGCTTAATGTAAGCAACTGTATATTTGATAGAGGTTTTTTTTATTGATAAAGAAACAACTTTGTGTCCACTCCTAGGAGTTTTAAATCTGTTGAGGGGTCATGGCTCATGAGTTTAGAACCAAGTTTGGAGCAGAACACATACATTTCGGTCTGCCGCATACCTTGCAGTGACTCCTGTGTAGGAGGAGCCGTTGGAGATGTAAAATAACAAATAAATCCTGAAATGCACCCACGATTGCATAACCAAACTGAGACAAGTTGTGCGCTGCCAAAAATCTCCAGGGAATGTATAAAGTGAGCTTTTAACTCCAAATCCATGTTAACTTTCTTGGAAATTGTTGAAAGGCAGCACAGTACACATGCTGGAATCTACTACTAATTTAACAAGTCATGATGGGGCAGCTGTGTTTACTAGAAGTCCACACTTCCTGCCACAAATGCACACACATGAATGTTGTCATTCTCTAAAAGATGCAACATCTCCTAAGTGTTTCAAACTGGTGGAGGTGCATTTCTAGACCATCAGAGGGAAGTTTAACTTTTTGGTTTAGTGATCAATGGCTAAATGGAGTACTGATCAGCTGAAATGCCAAAAGAGCTAATGCAGGTTCATGGCTGGGTTTTAATCTCCACTTAAACCCCTTTATAGTCCTGCTGGCTGGTTGCGAGATTCCAGGGCAACATTTAATGACTGTGTGAACTGGTGACAATTGCACCATTTTAAAGAACATGCTCCAATACGTTGAAACTGTCTGTTTCATTAGCATTGGCTATGTTTAATGTTTTAGGAAAGAAAGGTCAATAAGAGTTAACAAAAAAAAAAAATCATCTGAACACTGACTTTTTCACAGCTGGATAGGCATTATGATGTATGAAACGGTCAGTCTGGAATTTTCTGATTATCATTGCACATACACTGGACCAGGGGATCCCATCATGATCAAACTGAAATGTCATCAAAGTAGCCTTGGAATTGAGACGTGGTAATTTCGATATGAAATCGTACTTTTTTTGCCATTTTTCCTACATGGTTCCATTTCCACACTCAAAAGAATGACGTCAATTTCCACACACAACAGTGTGACACATCCTCTGTGAATCTGATGCTGGTGGCTTTTGGACTACTGTTAACACCTCTGAGATAATTTAAGCAGTGTCCGAGAGTGTATTTTTAGGGAAGTCAGTTAGTCTTAGGACACCTAAGGATATCGGTAATCCACCACGTAGAGAGAAGATTAAACAGTTTTGTGAACTCCCAAGTCAGTTTATTCATACCTTTTGCTTTCAGTCCTTTGGCTTGTAGGTATGAGTCGTCATTCTCCTCACAGCAGCTGAAAAACAGAACAAATTAAGACATTTCCAGAAGTGGATTACTGTAGTCGACTGAAATGGAAAAACTCCTCCTCTTCCAGTATAACATTTTGTTACTTCCAAGGCACCCCACCCTGTGTGGCAGGGCAGCTAGACACTACAGTTGAAGTTAACCGTTTTCCTTACCTTGATTTTGAAATAATTTGATTCATGTATATTATTATTAATGTATTAGCAGATGCCCTTATCCAGGGCAACTTTCAAAATATAAGTGCATTACAAAAGTGCAATAATACAGTACAGTTCAAAGCATAATACAATTCCAAGTTCCAAATTACACAAATTTATAGGAAAAATATACAGTAAACAAAATATAAGTCCTAGATTGTAATAGCCAATCCTAGATTATTGCATTGTATGCCTTTTTTTTCTTCATTAAACTGCTCATCAAATATATATTTATAGAAATGTTTTACAGAAATAATTCCCCGCTTACTGCCAATCCATAGAAATCAAGTGTTGTCCTTCATGTATTACATTTCCTGAGACTTGAAAAGCATTTTGGGGTTGTTTGAATTTGATAACCATTATGTACTAACAGAGCCGTATAGATTATCTTTATTATACTTGGTTTATGAACCATTTCTAATAACTTCAATAAATTAGTCATATTGGAGTACAGATTCTGCTCACAGTAGCTCCCACTTCACAGCTGTGTGGTTTTGATTAGCCCCAAGCCTTAGTGCTAGATCACCTCCACCATGTTTTAACACATTTTTGCTGTTTCATCTGTTTTGTCAGAATTGCCATATAATGCAGTTTGGCTGAAAACGTGACATCACTGCTTCCCAAATGTCACTGTAATGCATTTGCCTTGACCGAAGTGGACAATTCACAGCAGGGGAAATGTTGCCAGAGGACATTTTAGTCTTCCAAAGTGTAGCAGAAAATAGCTGTCTCCTGTGTGATAAGAGTAACCTGGCAGAGAGGGATCTTGTCTATTTTGGTTGTGATTTAGAGTAAGTTGACACTGAAAAGAATTGAGCCTCCAAGCGGTTAAGAGTTGGCGACATCATTATTTAAAAAGAGAATGATTTTCTGAAACGGGGCAAGATTTCTTGAAGCCTAATGTAAACAATTCGCTTCATTTATAGCAGTGCAGGAAATGTATATGGTGCCTTTTATATAAAGCCTTGAAATAAGTTTATTAAGTGACCCAAATAAAGTTTTTAAATATTACTTTCCATATGACTTCTTCTTTTGCAGCTTTTGAAAATCCAGTTTTTTTTAATGTTGATGGATATAAATGCACACAGCTTGATTTGTACTTTTGAAGTCTTCACCTGTAGAACCTTAGAAAAACAGCCCTGCTATCTCAAGATCACAAGCAGACTTTTCAGTTTCCTGTAATGCAAGTGCTGTACTGATATCCAGGTCTGAAGGTGATTTGATTTGATTTTTTTCTTGAGAAAAATTATCATAGATGTGCAAAAAAAAAAAAAGTTGTTCTTTAGTGTGGTTATTGTGGTAATATTGAATGGGCCACAATTGTAGAGTAGGTAAATCATTTTCCAAGCGGTGGATAATATTTGAGAGGCTGGTTGTGAGGCACATGGCTGATAAGTGTTTATTAGTGTTTTGTAGTCGACTAATGGATAAGGTGATACGTTTAAATATATATATTACTGACAAATTTTCTTGTAGTGTCTGTCAGGGCATTTTCAAAGGCTTTAGTTCTATAAATGCTGGATTCGTTTTTAAAATGCAAGGTTATTTAATTATTGATATAAAAAATTGTGATATGGGCCTAAATGTTGTATTTAATGTTGAATCTTTGTCTCTTTAGTGAAGAAACTAGGATGATATGAGTAATGTTTTTTAAACTTATATAGGTCACTACTTTTGGTTTACTAGGTTTTCAATGTATATTTGATTTTATTTACTGTTCATTTGTGTTATTACTGTGTGGATGAAGGTTGTCGTACACTTAGTATAACTAAGTATAATTACACTATAATTACAAATAGTAAAATAGTAGAATATATATATTCTACTATTTTACTGTTTTATAGGTATTCTGGGACAAGAAATATATTTAATAGTCTTATGGTATTGGTTCTTTGCAATTTCATTTTTATATTATAATCTGGTGATGCATTTGTTTCCAAGATTTCTTCTGTAGTGTCCCAGTGTTTTGTTTCTTTTTCTGATATGATAAAGCTGTGGGGCATTGCCATCAGTCTGCACGAAGGTGTTCAAATAATTTATGCTGTTACAAATTGCCTTTGGCGCCGGATTGATTTCACCCTTTCATGAAGCTCATTGAGTGTACAAGATGCTTCCAAAATGTATAAGTGATGCCAAATGCCACGAGGCTTATGAAGCATATAAATGCAGTTATCTGCAAGTGACATGAATATAAATAAAGGTTAAGTGAACAGTTATTCCAACAGTGCAGATTATTTTCCCTGAACAAAATAGATTTGAAAGGAAATGTTGTCAGTGCTCTTTTTAACTGCAAACCACCTTTAGTCCACAGCTTGGTGATCTGCTATTAGACACAAGAGTTTTCATATGTGGTTGTGTGTTGTAAAGAGCAAGACTGAATGATTTTAAATGATTGTTGCTCACTGAGTAGATGGTTACATCAACATATCAGTGTACAGAGGTGGAACAAATAAAATATTAACCCATAGATTACATCTAGATTTTTTAAGTCAAGATAAAATTATGAAATTTGCTCACCTGCAATATGCTAATGCAGTGATTTGACAATGCAAGTCAATGCATATATTGAGAATTCAGTTTGTCTTGTTTGTTCCAGGCCTGGCTGTTGGCCTTGGGATTGGTGCCTTGGCTGAAGTGGCCAAGAAAAGCCTGAGGCCAGAAGAAAAGCATGGTAAGTAAGGACATGCCCAGGGGTATTGAGGCTAGAAAGAGCAGTTTGTGGTAGCGCACAATCAGACCTCGCTTAGTATTACCCTGTTTAACACTGATTCGCAAAGGCATGGTTGCTTTGTGGAAAAAAACAAAACGGTTTTACTCATTTCAAAAACTAAAAATGGGAATCCAAAATGCAGGTCAAAAACGCTCACTGACGATGTGCATCTTTGTTTACAGTCACTCAGTCAATCAGCACTACGTCTCCCTCAGCTGCTTTGCTGTGTTCGTTTTCACTGAGTGTGGTTTGCCTGTTAAACCTGTGGAAACTCGTCTGTTCTTATTCAGCTTTGAGAATGTAATCCTCAATTGCAATCACAAATGACTAAGGGAATTATTAAACAAGTTATCTCCCGTATGTGGCTGATAAGAGCAGAGATAAGGCTATCATTAATTTATAAACCAATACCAAACATCTAAACAATCAGTGTTCAGTGTGTTGTTTAGCTGTCAGACCTGTGTCTCGTACAAGAAGCTCCAAAACCTTAATTTATGGGGCTGACCTTCTCAGTGTGACCTGAGATTGAATTCCTGGTTTTTCTGGGCCATGTGTGAATATATGTGTGAAGGATTTTTTTTAAATTCTTAAAATGTCAACTGTTAAGAAGTTGAAGTCTGTTAAAGAGAAATATCAGTCACAGTAAAAGGAACTGAAATTTGAAGGACACAACCATAGTTTGCCAGATTTTATTTTATGCCTCAAAACAAGTAAAGTAAAAGCTACCGTGTAACACAGAATATTCTTGCACTGTATTCTGTATAAAGTTTTTAACTTTTTTTTTTTTTTAATACTCATGGCGGGCAAAAGAACAATTTAACAAAATAGATGTGTGGTTTTGCGAAAATAAGACTGACTGCAACTGCAACCTTAGAGAAGGTGTTTACAGGCATATGAGTTTAATGTACTGTATTGGCCCTTTATATAAAACCACCTCAAATGTAAGATGACTCTACTTGCAATAAAGAGAAGTTGGTCAGTGATGCCATGTTCAGCTCCAGTAAAGCTCTGATAGCTGTTTGTAATTTCCTCTGAGACTGCGTTCAAAAGCAGCTGCTTTTCCTCCCCGTGCCATCTTTCTGTGACACTAGAGGTTTTAAGCCGCATGACAAGTTGATGCTTCAGCGCCAACCATGATCTTAAGATTAGGAACATAAAGTCTTCTTAAGCCCTGTGGAATTTTACCCTTTTTTCGATCTACTCTTTTCCACATAAGCACATTATATGTGACTTTTGTAGGATAACCTTTGAAGACCTGTAGTTCGTACTACCTACCTAGCCATATATACCAAGAACCGATACATAGTTGCCTCTCATGGCAATTGTTCAGATTTGTTAGTGCTGCTATAGTTAAAAAATACAACTATTTGTCTTGTGATTTTTGAATAATGCTTCACTTCCATCATGAACACCTAAATTATATTTTATTATTTTTCTGTCTCCTGTGTGGTACCTCTCAAACTGGCTCGATTGCCACATATTTACTGTTCTAATCTATTTCAGTAGCTTTTGCTGTTATCCATCAAAATAGTGGCAGGAATCCGTGCTCTTCCATTAATCAAATGCTGTCAAAAGCCGAATACAAAATCTTGGCCTGTAAACAGCACAACATTCAGGAAAATAAACAAAAATCTTCAACTTCAATACCCCAGGGCCCGGTGCATTCAGTTACATTTAGGCCGGCACTAGGCCGGGTCAAAAGATTTAGGCTGGGTCGAAAAGCGGGACTAGTTTTGACCCGGCCTAAAGTGTGAATGGGGTCTAAGTCCCTTTGAATAGCCTGTGCTGCCAAGATTGTATCTGCTGAGCCACCAATTTTAGTATCATCTGCAAATTTGACAAGTTTGCTAACTATCCTAGAGTCCAGATCATTAATATAGATTAGAAAAAGCAAAGGCCCTAGTACTGATCCCTGTGGAACTCCACTAACAGCCTCACTTCAGTTAGATGCGACTCCTCTAATCGACACCCTCTGTTTCCTATACATCAACCAGTTCATAATCCATCTACTTACATTACCCTGAATGCCTACAGCTTCCAATTTGAGGATCAGTCTTTGGTGTGGAACCTTATCAAAAGCTTTTTGAAAATCTAAGTATATCATATCATATGCTTTCACGTGATCTACAGCTGCAGTTGCATGTTCAAAAAATTCTAATAAATTAGTAAGACATGATCTGCCTCATCTAAACCCATGTTGACTATCTCCAAGAATATGGTTTTCATTAAGATGCTCCTCTATTTTCTGTCTAATAATTTTTTCCAACATTTTACAGGTAATGCAGGTGAGACTGATTGGTCTGTAATTTCCTGGCTCAGTTTTGTCCCCTTTCTTGTGGATTGGTATGACATTTGCCATCTTCCAGTCAGTTGGCACATCCCCTGTTCTAAGTGTCATTTGGAATATTTGACTTAGCGGCCTATAAATAATTTCCCTCATTTCTTTAAGTACTGTTAGAAATATACCATCTGGCCCAGGTGATTTGTTTGTTTTTAATTCTGCTAGTCCCTTTAGTACCTCCTCCTCATTTATGATTTGCCTGGGCTGATTGTTAACCTGTGGTATGTTATCTGTCTTTTCTTTTGTAAAAACCTTTGTGAAATATTCATTTAGAACATTTACTACATCTTGTTCATTTTCCAAGATACTTCAGTTTTTGCCTTTTATCTGTTTCACTTCCTCCCTTATTGTCCTCGTGCTGTTGTAGTATTGAAAAAGCTTTTTGCATTAGTTTTAGCTCCAAGAGCTGTTTCTTTCTATTTCCCTCTTTGCTTTCCTGATATCTTTAAGATCTCTTTGCAGCTCAACATATTCTATGTATTTTGTTTAGTCTCTGTCCCTTTTGTATGCGCTATACAACATTTTCTTCCTCTTAATATTTTTTTGTATACCTCTATTAAACCATTTTGGCCACTGTTTTTTGGTGCTCAATTTGCAAAGTTTTGGTACAAATTTCTCCTGAGCCTCAAGTGGTATATTCTTAAAATATAACCATCCATTTTCAACTGAATCTGTTTCCAGTGTGCTCCAGTCTACCTCTTCTAAATGCCGCCTCATACCTTCAAGGTTTGCTTTTCTGAAATTGTAGACCATTGTTTTAGACTTGGGCCTTGTTTTTTGAAAGAATGCCTCAAAGCTAACCATGTTGTGATCACAATTTGCCATTGGTTCTCTAACTAGTGTCCCTCTGACTCTTACAGTGAGGGGAAAAAAGTATTTGATCCCCTGCTGATTTTGTATGTTTGCCCACTGACAAAGAAATGATCAGTCTATAATTTTAATGGTAGGTGTATTTTAACAGTGAGAAACAGAATAACAACAAAAAAATCCAGAAAAAAAGGCATTTCAAAAAAGTTATACATTGATTTGCATGTTAATGAGGGAAATAAGTATTTGACCCCTTCGACTTCGTACTTGGTGGCAAAACCCTTGTTGGCAATCGCAGAGGTCAGACGTTTCTTGTAGTTGGCCACCAGGTTTGCACACATCTCAGGAGGGATTTTGTCCCACTCCTCTTTGCAGATCCTCTCCAAGTCATTAAGGTTTCGAGGCTGATGTTTGGCAACTCGAACCTTCAGCTCCCTCCACAGATTTTCTATGGGTAAGGTCTGGAGACTGGCTAGGCCACTCCAGGACCTTAATGTGCTTCTTCTTGAGCCACTCCTTTGTTGCCTTGGCTGTGTGTTTTGGGTCATTGTCATGCTGGAATATCCATCCACGACCCATTTTCAATGCCCTGGCTGAGGGAAGGAGGATCTCACCCCATCCATCGTCCCTTTGATGCGGTGCAGTTGTCCTGTCCCCTTAGCAGAAAAACACCCCCAAAGCATAATGTTTCCACCTCCATGTTTGACGGTGGGGATGGTGTTCTTGGGGTCTTTCCTCCTCCTCCAAACACGGCGAGTTGAGTTGATGCCAAAGAGCTCGATTTTGGTCTCATCTGACCACAACACTTTCACCCAGTTCTCCTCTGAATCATTCAGATGTTCATTGGCAAACTTCAGACGGGCCTGTACATGTGCTTTCTTGAGCAGGGGGGCCTTGCGGGCACTGCGGGATTTCAGTCCTTCACGGCGTAGTGTGTTACCAATTGTTTTCTTGGTGAATATGGTCCCAGCTGCCTTGAGATCATTAACAAGATCCTCCCTTGTAGTTCTGGGCTGATTCCTCACCGTTCTCATGATCATTGAAACTCCACGAGGTGAGATCTTGCATGGAGCTCCAGACCGAGGGAGACTGACAGTTATTTTGTGTTTGCGAGTAATCGCACCAGCTGTTGTCACCTTCTCACCAAGCTGCTTGGCGATGGTCTTGTAGCCCATTCCAGCCTTGTGTAGGTCTACAATCTTGTCCCTGACATCCTTGGACAGCTCTTTGGTCTTGGCCATGGTGGAGAGTTTGGAATCTGATTGATTGATTGCTTCTGTGGACAGGTGTCTTTTATACAGGTAACGAGCTGAGCCAGCATTGTGGCTTCTAAGTCCAACATCTTGTTCCTTATACTCCTGGCATTGAGGTGCAAACATTTCAGGACTTTCCTACTAGTGGGTTCCCTTTGTTTTCTTTCCTTAGAGGAACATCTCCCATTGTCAGAGCTCCATGCCCCCCTGGTCCCTAGTTTAAATTATTCTCAATTTCTCTGCCCATATGCTCTCCCTATGCATTAGCCCCCCTTTTGTTTAGATGTAGACCGTCCATTTTTTACAGGTCCCATCTATCCCAGAAGAAAGACCAATGCTCCATAAACCTAAACCCCTCTTCCCTACACCAAGATTTCAACCACATGTTAAACTTTCTAATCTCAGCCTGTCTCCCTGGCCTGGCAGTTGGTACCGGAAGTATTTTGGAGAAAACTACCATGGAGGTTCTGCTCTTTAGTTTTGTTCCTAACTCTTTAAATTTGTCTTGCAGAACCTTTGTCCTACCTTTTCCTATGTCATTGGTTCCAATGTGGACCATGACCAGTGGATTCCCCCCGGCTTTGGCCAGTACACCGCATACTAGTTTAGGGAGATCTGCAACCTGAGCACCAGGCAGGCAAGATACCATCCGGGTCTCCTTGTCACTAGAACACACTGTGTGATCTACACCTCTAAGAATTGAGTCTCCTACTATAACTACCTCCCTCTTCTGGGGGGGAGTGGGCACCATGGTGCTCTGGTGCTCAACTGCCCCCCCATCACCCTCTGAGCTGTCACTGTCCAACTTGGTGTCCAGCAGTTGGAACCTGTTGGGCAATTCTAGCTCTTGGGGTGTCTCTAGGGGTTGTGCGCGCTCCCTATTCTTGGAGCAGATCAACACCGCAGATCAACAGCTGAGCCTCAAGATCACGAACCTTGATTTCTAGGATTTCAACCTGTTGACAACGTTCACAAATGAAACCTTCTTGGATGAGTTCATCCAGGAAGGCAATCATTCTGCAAACCTGACACTGTAGTGGCCACATGCTTCTAAATGTTAGTTGTTTTTAAGTCCCTTGGTTCCTGTGCCTAGTCGACTGCTTAACTTTTGTGACCAAAAAACAGCTACCCCCAATTCACACCTAACTGGCCCCATCTGGCTCCTCCTGCAACAGAATTCCTGCTAGTCCTAGACAAAATCTCCCTTCTACAACCTGTTTACTTTCACCAACTCAGCAGCTGAACTGAATTGACTTCAATTTAGGCAAACTACAGACAATGCTAACGTCAATTTAGGCAAACTTAAAACAAAATGAGCAATGCTAAGACTGGTCTGAAACTAGTCAAACAACAAGATGGCTGCCTCTCACCTGTACTTTCCTATGGCAACTTGTAAATACTTCTGTTAGATGTGTGTTGCAGTAGTCTTATGCATCTTGGTAAATCATCCCTAACCAAACTACAGTATTTCTCTGGAGGTAGATTTGTATGCACCTGGCTGAAGAAAGGGTTCCTTTGTCCTCTGGCTCAAGTAACACCCCACACCAAAATAGTGTTATATCCAGATTGTTATGAACCTTGCAGAGTGGGTTACCCTTTGTTTTAGTTTTTTTTAACATTATGGTAGATAACTTTATATGGTACCACATACAATCATGGTTCCTATGCCTCATTAAAAATAATTAAATTAAAAAATGTTTTTTCAAATCCTTTAAAAGTCAGTACATTTTATTTGTCATTCAAAGAACTGGCTAAAATGTGGCTTACGCTTTATATGAATGCCTTCAGCTTGCTCCATAAGACATGTTATACTGACTATTGGAGCTGCTTGGCATATATTGTGCGATTAGCGCTGTGTAAAGAATGGGCCAAGCTCAGTGCGTGTGTGGCTTTGGATTGCAAATGGCTGCTATTTTGTAGTTTTGTATGCGTGGTTGACCTTTAATTCAGGCCATTTCCACATGTTTTCTGCTGTTACATTTGTGCTCAAAGTTCTGTAAGTATACATTTTGCAAGTAAATGCCTTGCATTAAATGAAAATGAACAAATGGAGACATCAAAGTAAAATAAATAAATATATAAAAATGAGAGGCTAGTAAGCACCAAAGGTTTTATAAGGTTAGCCAGCTCTATTGCAGCAAGGGATTTTACAAATGCAACGCGTTTTAAACATGAGGCGTGGAAAATGGAGCACAAATGAGTGAATTATAAACCTCTTTAAAGCTACAGGCACCTCAGATGTACTATATGTGGCTTCTCTCCTTGTAGCCTGAGGAGAGTGTGAGTTTATGCTCTCCTTGTGGCTGGAGGAGATGGGGGTTGGAGATCTGAGTGACCGATGCCTGAGGATCTCTTGTTTTTTTTGTGGTGGAATGTATTTTCCCATTTCACCACAGTGCAGAAAAAATTGAGACAACAAACTTATCCAAACAAAATCTTAGTAGACGTTATGTAGAAATAAAAGCTTATTTACACAAAGCATCACTAGTGCATCTGGCACTGACTGCCAAGTGACAGACAGCTGCTTCCCTCCTTTTTGTTTAGCAGTATGCTTCTGTCAATAAACTGTGTTAGTAAAATATATATTTATGTTTAGTGGCATATAAATAGTATTGATTAATGTAGTAAAAACAGCTTTATTACTCTATAATCACACACTAATAACTTAACAAAAAACAACAGGATCAAGCAATAATATTGTGACGCACCAAACTAATTTCATTCTCCGCAACACTCAAATTTGTTTGTACTCACATGTCGAAAACTTTAATTCATTAATATCATCCATAAAGCCAATTCCCCTGCTGATTCGGTGCTCTGCAGATCAATACTTTCAAAATATGATTCTTCTGTCACTTGAATTACATCCTGTCAAGTAGACCCAAGACTCCTGGAGTTTTGGAAATGTCCTATTTTCTCTCCTATGCCATGTTGTGTAGGATGTTTTTCATTAAGCTGCTTGCTGTCCACCAGAATTTGGGTTCAGGTCAAGACAGCCAACCGTGCCAAGAACACGGATTATCTAAAGCAAAAGAAGAGGAAATGGGAACACAGGTGAAGAGGAAGATTAAAAGATGTTGAGGAAAAAAACATAATTGAGGAAAATGTAGACAATATGTCGGAGGAAGATAAAAAAATGAATAATAAAATCAAACACTAAAGCCAAATGCTCTCGGGTCCCAGAGAAAGGAGAAGACTGCAGACTGTCCAACAAGCACTAGAGGAGAGAACATTATCTGAAAGGCTCATCGTGTGAGACAAATTTTGACTCGGTACAACACAATGTGTTGCTATACGCAAACGCTATTTGTTGAGTGCCGAAGTGTGATACATCCATAAAAGAATCGCAAGAATAATATTAGTATTTGAGATTATGTACTTCTGTTCTTCAGTGATTTTATTTTTTTATTTTTTTATCAATTATATTAGTAAAAAAATTACATGTAGAAACTACTAAATACTCATTTTGGACTTTACCTTTATTCTATAAATGCAATTGTGGACATGACCAAAATATGTAATAAAATAACAATTTCAGCTTTATGTTGCCCTTGACCATAATGTGCTCAAGTATTCCTGTACACCCATTCCCTGCACCCAGATTCGGTTCTGTTCCTGCCTAATGCAAAGAGTAACTACACAGAGTATTAATCCAACTAATGCGTTCCCAGTGCTATGTATGGATGCAGCATAAGCAGGTGTGCTGTCCAGATTTGGGCATGTGTGGTGTAGTCTAGTCTCTCTGCACACAGACTTCATATTTGACATACCAGTACAGGGACCTAGCTGGTTGCGTGTGAGCATTCAAGTATTTGACTGTAATGAAGAGGGTGTGCAAGACAAAAAGGGAGATGTATTTGCATGTTTGCTAAATATAACACTGTATATGGTAGTCTGTGAATTTAAATAAATAGATGTAATGTATACTACATAAAAACCTTCCTACGAAAAACACTAATAAAACCAAGGTCATAGATATTGAAATGGATGTTTCAGGTTTGCAGATTGTTTTGTGGGGTTAAAATGTAACCCATAAATGACCTTTTCTCTGTGTGCTATTTAGAAACAGAAATCTGACAGACTGCTTAGGTCCGTCCGCAGTGTAAACGTGGCACCGAATATTGATAAGAACCTGCTGGCGGTCGGATCACAGCCGCTTGAAAACCTGCTTGAGGTCTGACCTTGCAGTGTAAACACAGTATTAGTTCTCAAGTCAAGCCCTAAAAGGCGCATGAATTGAATTATTGAATGCAGTCATGAATACAAGAACTTGAATACCCCCCAAAATGGTTGAATATTAAAATAAATTTAAATTATCCCAGCTCTATAAGAAAATAAACACATCTCTTGCCATCTATAAATAGTTATCTTTATCCACCGCTCTCATCTTTCTGAGCTGCCTAATGCTAACCCCATCCTAATCAACTTTTCCTTTCAGGGGATAAGAAGGCTGTCCTGGACTCCAGCCCTTTTCTCTCCGAGGCCAATGCCGAGAGGATTGTCCGCACCCTGTGCAAGGTGCGCGGGGCGGCTCTCAAACTGGGACAGATGCTGAGCATTCAAGGTGAGCTTTCAGTCAAGTCTATATAATATTAAAAAAACAAAAAAAAAGTATTAGTTTTATAAAGTATGAGAAGTGTAGCACCTCTTGGGTACATCTAAACAAAATCCCCATTGCATATGATGAATTGCAAGAAACAAACAAGTGATTGTATGAATAGATGAATGGCAACTACACATCATTTTAGTTTGTATAAATTTCTCCCCCTCTCCATGTGCACACACACACACACCTCAAATTCTACCTTTAGCCATCTCACTCATTGATCTGTCTAGTGACAAGAATGCCCAAGTTGTTTTGGCTGGGTAATCTAGCACTGTATAAAAGCTTTGATCAGTATGTCATTGGGTGGCCTTCTGTTCTCAACCGTATTCTTTTATCTTTGTGGAATTAGGTCAGCTAAAAGGGTAATGCTTTTCGGAGCTCGTCGGTGCCGTTAAGGACTGGCAACCAGATGCATGCACTTCAGTGCACAGAGTAACAGCCGGCGAATGTTGGAGCGCAATTTACGTTGTCAAAAAGATTTACTGACTAGTGAAGAATGTAACAGCCATTCCCCCGAGTTCAATACAACCTTGATATACACGCCAAAGCACCATATTCAAGTATGATAACCTTTGGAGTCGCACCGTTGCCAAAGTAGTGTGCTTAATGCGTATCTCCTATTTATACATTCCTCTTAAGCCTGGTTAGGGGAAAAATAAAACAAAGTTATAGGAGTGTCACTTTGTTCTAGTAGCATTTGATAGATTTGGAACTATTTCGATTTTAAATCGGTTCTCTAAGGCTGACATTTGGATTCAATTTTTGTATGCCCTGTTTTGATTTTATTGAACAGTAACAGTTCTGAAAGGAATATTAATATTTGACTAATAGCCCTTTTCATTTGGACCGGTTTATGGTTTATTAAAGGGGATGGGGACCATGCTAATTGGTTATTTTATCAGGCAAGCCTGTGGACAAGCCATTAATGACTAAAATATCCTTTAGAGCAGAACTCTGTGATGCTTCTATGCTTTGAAGAAACAAATGTAATTTTACCAGGTTCCAAAGTTGAATCTGAAGCAATACAGGTTTTGTCTTTCATCAGATGGTTTAGCTTAAACTGGTATGGTTTCTTCTGTTTTTTTTTTTTTTTTTTTCCTGTTTTGTTCTTCGGGACTAAAGTCGCCCTTATCTTTTATCGCAGCTCTGAGTGTGTTACTTTGAGCTGGCCTGTGAAAAGTAGGTGGAGATAGCACACCCTCCAGAAGTTTCTTTGCCATACATGCAGTGAAGGATATTGAAAGAGAATACACCCTGTTTACTGCAGAGGGAAAGGGTTTGTTGATATGCATGGCATTAAATGAACGTGACATTGAGTGGAAACGTTGGAGAACATGCAAGCTATGTAGCAGCCGAGCTCATGGGCTAATGACGAGCCGTTGCAGAAGACTAGCAGTTGGTCTTATCAGGAATTTTCTCGCAAGCCATGTTTTATGCTTTCAGTAGCTCAAAATAGTGCTCCTTAAATAAATAAGAATGTGTGAAATGTTATTTATAAAGCCATTGTACGGTGTGTTTACTTCCTTCTAGTGAGCAAATGTGCACTTGTAACTACGCAATCAGTGTAACCCCAGATCACCTTTATAGCAGGTTCACTCACTGTGTCACAGTCATGGTTAATGACTGATGTGAGATTGCAGTGTATGGGCCTACCCAAGGGCACAGCTAATCAAAACAAACAAGTGTGCCAGATTTTTTTTCTTTCTTCACCTTGCTTGAACCATAATAAAAAATATTGTTCTCTGAAGTAAACACCATTTCATTTGTCTTGATCTCATTGGTTTTCATGTCACAGTGTACATGTCTTAATAAGGATAGAAATCGTTGCTTTATCTGGGTTTGTATATACATAAATATATTGAATACTTTTTCTCGTAACAAATGTCATATTCAGTTCTTGGTAAACAGTCCACTTTTTTCTTTCTTGAGAAATGCATTTTGTATGTTTTTTGTCATTTGTGAATAATGTTTTACATACACACATTCACATACTGCGACAACACAAGCATTAATACAAGGGACTGCAGGACATCCAGTGCTATATTCATTTACCTAATGTAGTCACACTTTTTAGAAAGATAGACTGATGGTGTACTCCATGTATTTTAAGTTTCTCATCAGAGAATAACTTATTTTCTACACATTATTTTGATTTAGTAATGCTCAAGTCCAGTTTTTAAAGTGATGTAAATGCTTTATGTTCTAGTATTGATTTAAGTGCTTGGGTTTTCCAAACTGAAAGACTAGAACTAGACTGAAATGTGTTATTTAAAACTTAGGGCAGGATTAAATCAAAACTTTGACCCACCCGCTAATAGCAAACTACAAGCCTGTACATTATAGCAGTTACATTTATGATTAGAAGAAAGTGTAATCTTACAAAAAATGAAGCTGCTACTGAGAACAGTTCTCTAGTTTTCTAATAGTGGGTGGGTCAAAGCTTTGATTTAATCCCAGCCCTAGTCAGTTTCAAATATCTAATCAAATGTGAGTATTATGTCTTGCCTTTTAGATATTAAAATGCAACAGAAGACATATTTTAATAATGAAACCCATCTCTGCGTATGCCCTTTTCAAAACAAAGTTGTCAGCATTACATTTTTTATATTACTGTTAATTAATTAATGTTATTGATGTCAAGTTTTAAAGTTTTAAAGGGTCATATTCATTATGATTAAAAACATAAAACAGTACTACTAATTATGACAAAATATTTTCAACATTCAAAGCAGTATCTCCTTGCTAACAAGACATGAGTGAGATAGTGGAATTCACTTAGTTTAATAATATCCAACTGCAAGAATGTTGTCCATCCTGGCATTATTCTGGCAGACCAGGCAAACACCTTTGTAGTTTCAGTTCAGTAGATAAACTGCAACCATGAATTAACTCCCACCAAGTAAAAAGCTTCCAAACAGGAGGGGATTTACTATTCACTATTCATTTACTATTACCTCTGATGTGGATGCAAAATATTGGTTTTGTTTAATCTAAGAAAGTTTTCCACTGAATTGATTCAGTTTGGCATTTGATTAATCATAACATTTGTGTCTTTTTTCCTTCCTAGATGATGCATTCATTAATCCTCAGTTGGCCAAGATCTTTGACCGGGTTCGACAGAGTGCAGATTTCATGCCGATAAAGCAAATGATGGTAAAAAATATATATATATTTCTTAAAATATCTCTGAAACCTTATTGGACTTGATTTTATATGTAGTCGTACAAATCTGTTCTGATGTAGTTTATTTGCAGGGGAAATGCATTTTGTCATTGATATCAGTACTTATTGAATATCCATTGCACTGTTGACGTTGGGTTGGATCATAAAAGTTCTGCTTTCATAGGTCACACTCATTAAGCAAAGACTTTATATTCATCTATTGCATTTAAAAAAAAAAATAGGCTTCTAACTTTTTCAAATATTTGTTTTCTAACTTAATGATAGAAGGCCAGTGATTTATGTATTTATACATGCATACAATCAAAGGTAGAAATTATTAAAATAGTCTTCTCACATATTTGTGAGGATATTTGGCAGTATATATTGTCATTAAGACCTGATGATTAAACCTGGATAAGTGTCAGTTGTTGAATGGCTTGTTGTCAAGTAGTTATTTCAGCTTATTTTCATGCAGTTGATGGTGAAAGAGTTGATCTCACAAGGTCGGGGTCTAACCTGCCAAGGATGGGTGACCAGATCTTTCACTTGGACCATTGATACCATTTCATTCACATTCCCTTAATTAACATTGTCTAGTGCCATTCAAAATGTGTTCTTTGGATATTGAATGGAAATTAAGAACTTCAGTTCACACTTTTTTTCCATTCCTACAAACTATTACAACACAACATCTGTTATATTAAAATCATGCACTGTATTCCTCAAATCTTAAATTAACACCTTTTTCCCTAATGAGAAAACAATGCAATGATTAGTCACATAAGTCTTTGTAGATCAGTAATTAAGTCTTTCATTTTAAATTTGTAACATTTGAAATTAATGTGAAAGCAAAGTAGTTAAATTATATTTTCAACACCTTAAGAAATATACTTTATTATTGTGTCTTTTAGTTATACGAGTTACTTAAGTGTCTTTCCCATGGCAGAAAGCTTTAAATAACGACCTCGGGCCAAACTGGAGAGACAAGCTGGAGTTCTTTGAAGAGCGGCCATTTGCTGCTGCTTCTATCGGTCAGGTCCACCTGGCGAAACTGAAGGATGGCAGAGAGGTGGCCATGAAGATCCAGGTGAGACCTGAAATACAGCAGACCCCAGCTCTTCTTCTACAATGAGCATTTTAGACCATCGGTGACACTATTGCAAAAATACAACAGAACAGAACTCAGAAATGAACATGGTGATTAAAGTAGGACCCGGACGGTTTCTTAGCTGTTGGATTTAGTCAGCTTTAACACTCTGTATACTATTGAGCCTGGCTGCATGTCTCTGGTCCTGAAGGGTCTCAGTATCTTCACTTTAGTGGTTTTATTCGGCCAATTGAACAGTATTCCCCAGTAGATTCCTATAAACCTGCTGGATTGTTAACCTCCAGAACCAGAGCTGTGCAGCCTTGTAGAAGTGATCAAAATTAACTGAATTTTATCTGAAAATGACCATCCTTTAACTACATTGTGTTTACGGACAAAGTATATAATTTTAAGCGTAGCCCAACAAAATTGTAAAGGTGGATATCTGTCTTTTTAATAGCACATGTTAGGGTTTAGTTTACTTTTAATTTTCATCTGTTCCTTCCCCTTTTGTAAAATTAATCTCAAACACTGTAGGGAAGCAATACAAGTTTCAAACCAATTATCTTTTCCACCAGACTGCCCCGTGTGCAAGACCTTAGTCCTGTAACTGTCCCAAACTGTGTTGTCCAAACCCTTTCTGTTCAATTGCAGTATCCTGGAGTGGCACAGAGCATCAACAGCGATGTGAATAATTTAATGACTGTCCTCAGCATGAGCAACTCCTTGCCTGAAGGTAAGATTGCATTAATAGAAGTTGTTGTTTTTATAGCACATTTTTGTCTTGATTTCCAAAAAAATGTTCCAAAATTGAGGTCTTTGAGCTTCGTACTGATTTTGTCTTCCCTCGGGTGTGATTTGCATGACTTGGGTCGCCCTATATGGCAGCAGCCCTTCAATACATCTTTGCAATGTAGCGTAGTGTGATCATTAAGTGGGTTTAAAAATAGCCTCAAATGTATGATGTATGTGTGGTTCAGAGGTGACAATTCTTCACAGCTGAGCTGGAACTACTAAAGTGCTCCATAAAAACGCCCCATTTCAAATGAGGCATTAAATAAGAAGCCTTGTGATACTCGGTAAACGATAAAAGATCTGACACCTTCACTGGCAACGAACATCTTTTCTGAAAAGTTAAATATGAATACCTTTTTGGTCTCTTGGATTAATTGATTTATTTTTCTAATGGTCTCAATCAAGTTGTGTCATAAAATAAGTATGTTAAACAATATATTTTTCCCTAATGGACTTGCAGATCCACAAACTTGTGAATTTTAGCACATAGAAAAGGTGAGCAACATTTGCGCTTTAAAGTGAGAGCAAGATGAATGTATCTATGAATACCTTTTATAACTCGATGGATAACATTCCAATGTTCAAAGCGTTTGAAGTGATTTGCAGCATCTTCTCGAGTTTGAAACCATTTGAGCTCTTTCTATTTTTAAAATGTGTTTTTCTTGCATGTTTGAAAGACTTAATTTTCACAAACTCTGAAATGTCCCCCAATTCTTACATTCTAACATTCTTGAAACAACCTAAATTTGCTGGGGGGATGCATATCATTTTTGAGAAGGTCTGACTAATGCTTGATTTGCTGCTTCTCCTCCTCCTCCTTCTTCTGTTACTTAGCAGACCCCCTTATCCAGGGTGACATACAATTGTTACAATAGATCACATTATTTGTACATACAATTACCCATTGGGCAGGTAGCACAAGAGTCATAAACATATCTGTACCAAATATCATGATGAATTTCATGCCTCTTGACTCAGTCTGCTCTAATGGACGTGCTGCTGTTTGGTGAAGTGGCAGCTGTTTAAAGTTATTCTGTAGGTTGTGTTCTGCATAATTGCTTCTCTGAATGTATGTAGTGTTCTGAATACCATCTCCAGCAAAAATATGTTTACCAAAGACACCTCAGAGCTGTCTGAGTGGGAAGTAAATTCACGTTGCACAATGCCCTTTGTAACCTTCAGTTTGTGCAACACAGACCTACTCCCTTTATTTACTTTCATTTGCCTGGATCCAGGGTCTTTTTCACAGCTTGGGTAGTTAATGTGTTCATACAAATGGAGAATCATTAGGAACGCACATAATCCGAATGTAAGCAATATAGGATTAAAGTATGTTGCCGTTTGCCATCGCAGTGGATAGATACATGAACTGCAAAGAGAACTTTGCCTACAGTTCAAATTCCAAATTCACTTTCAGAATATAAACCAAACAAGTGATCTAGCCAGCATTAACACATTCTCCCTAAAATAAACGCAAGAGCATGATGACAAAATGCAGTCTACTGTTAAAGGTATTATTACCTACACAGGGCCTTCATTACAAAGATTTGTTTTATTTTTGTTGGCTTTGAAAACTTTGTTGCAACATCTACTCTGTGGTGGTTGTTTTTGTGTCTCTTCTGAACAAACCAGTATTAACTGAATATTTATACTTCTGTTTGTACTTATTTATGTAGAATTGTATATTTTAGGAATGTTCCTAAGCCCCTGGGGATGTGATTGAACAAACTGGGCACTAGTTGTTCCTCTATTTTTCAGAGTTGCAGTCGAAGACCAAAGTCTTAACGGTTTATTGCTTTCTCAAATCTGGTCTGATCTTTCCTAATTTCCTTCTCTATTTTTGTGTGTGTTTTTGTCTGTTCTCTGCAGGTCTCTTCCCTGAGCACTTGATCGAGGTTATGAGCCGGGAGCTGGCGCTGGAGTGCGATTACATCAGAGAGGCCCAGTGTGCCAGGAAATTCAAGTGAGTGACAAGATATGGGAAGCTTTTCCAGGAGGTTGAACTGAACACACTTAATACACACCCTTAAATAAAAAACTCCTGAAAGTCCCTGCGCCACAACTCAGCGAGTGGCTGGAAATGTGTTGCAAATAACCTATTTATAAATAATACAGGACAGTATAAGTTGTAAAATGTAAATTATTCACTCCTTAAAGATTTTCCAGGGTCATCAGAGTACTTAAAAGCTCCCCACTGGATTTATTGTACCTAAAGGGATTAATAGGTTTAAGTAAACAAAGCCATTTAATTAATTACACAGTCAGGGGATGTCCTTTACTTGCATTGTAGACGTGATCAATCTATAATTAAAGTTTACTTGTGCATAATACAATCTTTGTATACCTTCATATTATTAGATGAATACTTATTGACAGTTGTTATAATTTCCTCAGATGTCCCCCCATCCCCTGTTGTAACATTTGCACTTATGTTAGTAGGAGTTTTTTCCAATACATAATAACGATCTTGGAAGATTCACCGTTTCTCCAGTTTTACCCGAAAAAAAAAGTTACTCCCTTAGTTACCGTGTGTGCTGCTTAATGATCGGTTAATAAATTGGATCACTTGAACCTTAGCCTGATCTGCTTTGTACAACGCTTCTTTATGATCTGTTTTTAATCTTGTTAGTACAACTGGTGCCATAAATCCCTCCTCTCAGCGTCCTCAGCCTGTAGACATTTCTGCCACGTTGCTCATCCTGAGTTCTGGCAGCCAGGCCAACGCAGTAGTCACTGACCAGTCGCTTCTTAGTCTTCAGCTTGTAACTGTTCTAAAAATAAGGAAAATGATGGTGCATGTTATCAATGAATGTCTGTTTTTGATGACCGTGCCAGTGAATATAAGGGAGTTAAAAATAAACATGTTCATATAAAAGACTGACCAACCTGAACTCGGAGGCCTGGTAAACGAGGAACTGCTTCCCTCGCTCCCCGCAGCTGTCACAGCTGAGTGCTCGGAATAACTATTGGTGACTGTGTTATGTTTCAATGGCATGAGGATGAAAGCGCACCATTTGCCAGTTCTTAAATATAGAAGTCCTGGAAATAATACAGGAAAACAACAACCCTGGCAATTGCTCATCCTCTGCTTGGGGGGGCATGACACTCGATGATATGGAAAGTGCAGGATAGGTTCTGTGACTGAAGAAGGGGTGTCCCGTTACAGACAGTGAGTGTGTAATTCAGCTCGGACTTTGAGCGCTATAGTAAATATCCCATGCTACCGAATAGGATCCTAAGGGTTTGCTTAATCTGAGTTTCCAGGCACAACATGTCAGTTTGCATTTCTGCACTGTGTGTGCTAAGATCTAGATGTATGGTGTGCTGTGCAGGTTGCCTGTTCAGTGTGAGATCCCAAGGTCACTGGAGCCCAAGTAAGATCCATTTAAGTAATTGGCATTGATAAAACTCATCTAATGGAGGATTATCATGGTTAGAATTGATATTATTACTGTACGCTTTATACAGAATTATCCAGTTATCCTTGCAGGCAAGATGGACATGTGGTGTTTTTGTCAAATCTTCCAGAAATGCCAAGTAGCTTTAGCTTCATGATCCTATGCTATAGTGCTGGGCAAAGGTGCTAACACTATGGGTTTTCAGTTACATTACAATATAGGTAAAAGACACCTGCTTTTTTCCCTCCTCCCTAACCATGTGGCTTGGAAAGGAGAGGTGTTGTCCTTGTGTGTTCAGCGGTATGATCGAGATGTGAGGTAGATGGACCGATAACAGTGGTGAACCGTGGATTTTTAAATGGGCGCATCCAATCAGAAATCGGAAAAGGCAGGTTGAATATTGTAACGTGCAGTCTGTTCCAAGAGAGCTGCCTTGTTTCTCTCTGGATTATTAGTTCAAACTATTTAACTGAATTAATTAATTAGATTCACTTAAGCCAAAGGAATCAATTCAAAAGATTGTTCATTTGACCTCAGGCGAGCCTCTTGGTTACAGTTGTGTCAAGGCAGTCTGTTTTTGTTGGTTTCAGCAGGAAACCACGGCATCAAATCCTGAAGTTTGAATTCGTAAGCACACAGTTTAAATTAGACGCACATTACTTTTGCTTGTCATGATTAGAAAATGTATTGGGTTTAAAGAAAAATACAGTGGATTTAAACATTACTGAGTGTAAATTATCCATATAACTTCACATATGATACAATTATTTGAAAATGTATCTGCCAATGAAGTGGTAGTGGAGGCGTGCCCAACGTCTGATTCTCTTGGTTGTGGCCTCATTGGTATGTTCATAGGTTTGTTTGAACAGGAAACCTCAAAATTCAATTCTGAAGTATACATTTCAGCATACAATTCAAGGGGATGCACAGTGTTACAGTAGTGAAACCATAACCCAATAAAAAAATAAATAAAAAAAAAAGTAGCATCAGTCAAATCATTAAACTGAACATGAAATTGTGAATACCTTAATTCCTTAATTCCCTAATTCACCTTGAACAAATGTCTACCTAATTAATTATAAACAAATACATAAATATAACTAGTAGTACTATTAACTTTTATTATTAATATTTTATTAGTAGTAGTATTGGCTCTATTATTATTTATTTATTTGCAGATAACCTTAGTTTTCACAAACGTTTTCAAAGCATAACAAGTGCAGTAAATTCAGTCACTGCGAAATACAATAAACATCATAGTACAATTGAGCTAACAAGAGCAAACTTTATACCTTTGCAGTATAGGGATAATATTAATTTTATGTTGATGCTATCATGTCAGACAAACCTTCAAAAAATACATCATTACACTTACAAAATGTAAAAATAAATATCCAGGTGTGTCAGATGTTATAACATCAAGTTAATGGGAGGAAAAATAACAAAGCACAGAACATCCAATGCATTTCGTCACATCTTTGGTTTAATTTGTCATTGCTGTGAGATGATTATTTATTCTTCTTTCTGTGTTGAGGATCAGTTACAAAATTAATGTCTTTTTGACGTGCTTTATTATCATGCAGTATAAGAAAATAATTTTCTGAAGCCTACATGGTATCGTCATGTTTGGGAAAATTCACAGAACTAATTCCCAACCCATTGGAAAGAGTAACGATGCCATGAGATGTTCAAATGAGAAAATCCTGTAGTTAATCGCATGCCAATTTGTCAGTTACCTGTTTCCAGAAAGGATACATATCAAAAGGTCCTGCACAATGTAAGTCT